>NC_071127.1:6012500-6315000 GCF_024256425.1 Clarias gariepinus
GTCAGGACTCAGGCAAGTTCTTTCACACAGAAATCAGTCATCCATGTCTTTCTAGACCTTGCTTTGTCCACTGGTGTTGTTTTGTTGGAACAGGCCGTTCACAAACTGTTCCCACAAAGTTGGGAGCATAAAATTGTCCAAAATGTCTTGGTATGCTGAAGCATTAAGGGTTCCATTCACTTGAAATAAGGGGCCGAGCCCAATTCCTGAAAAACAAAACCACACTAGTTCCAACAGAGTCCTGACCTCAACCTGATAGAGTATCTTTGGGATGAATTAAAGAGGAGACTGTGAGCCAGGCCTTTTCGTCCAACATCAGTGCCTGATCTCACAAATGCGATTCTGGTCAAAAATTCCCATGAACACACTCCTGAAAATATTGGGTATGAGGGAAGCATGGTGGCTTAGACCTTAGCATTGTCACCTTTCAATTCCAGTTTTGGCGTTTGAATCTTTAAATTGAAGAACATATCTTCAAATGAAAATACTGTATGTAAACAGTTCCCTCAAAGAAAAATCTCTATTTCAAATGACAATATTTAAAATAAAGGTTCTCTCAAGCTCCACTGGCATACAATGTCTTGTACAGATTGCACAGAAATTATGTTTCCATGTGAGGTGTACCCATTTGAAATAAAGAAAAAGAAAAGAAAAAAGAAGTGCAATCTCTTTAATTTCTTTATGAGAATAAAATCTCTTTGCACTTTTTATCTTAAAGAGATAGTAGATCTAACGTTCTGAATAACAACAAAATAGATATGTCTTTAAGATTTGTGCTGATATGTAAATAACGTAGGTACTGGCAAGACTCTGGCAAGCTTATTTGGATAGAGTGTTCCCTCTTTATCTCCACAGGAAACAGGAAGAGTTGTATCTAATATCTGTCTATCCTCCTTCTCTTCTCTATTTAATGATATGGCTATAGGAGAGATGGTTAAACAGAATAACATTTTAATATTTAAAAAAAACATTATACTGTATTTAAATACAAAAGGTGAAAAAAGGATTAATGCATCATAGTACACCAAGCAAGCATGACTAGACAATTATCATCACTAGTCCCTTTTTATTATCAGCTTTTGAGGATTGACTGATATTTAAAGTCTAAGTGAGTTAGTGAAATATGTTAGATTCTGTGAATTTTCCATATCCTCTACTGCAATAATAATAATAATAATAATAATAATAATAATAATAACAAGCCACCCCAAAAAGTTCAGTAACAAATTGCACAGCTATTTTAAGTCTACTCAACTTGTTGAGAATTTGCTGGCCAAACAAATTATTTCACATTGCTCTTTAGTTGACACATGTACCCAGTTCAAAATCTTAAGTTGACTCAACTTGTAATTAACATATTTAAGGCAGCTCAAGTAGTATTGGTTAAAAACAGGAAAATGCAGGTTATATTTTGCTTTAAATGTTAGAAAAATACTTGGATAACACCAGGTGCTTATCAGAGTCATACAGATTCTATTATACTAAAATATCATAACCATTAAAAAATAGAAAAGAATTTGAGTTTTGAAGACTTTTTTTCCTCAATGTGTCCGACACAAAAAAGGAGTCCATGGCAACAGAACTTTGTTTCTCAACATATGAATCTGAAGGCAAGTCCAATAATAAGCAATGGATTGCTTTATAGGTGTTTGTCCAGTCCTTTTGCAAGTTAATGTTCAGAGCAGAGCACAGACCTGACCAAACATCACTCCTAAAACTGCTGCACAGTAACCCAGACCATCAAGGACTTCAGTCCCTTTCAACAGCTTGTTTACGCTACTCCAGCATCTACAAAAGGCCAGCCGTCAAACCTCCCCCCCACCCCCACCCCCAGACTTAATTCTCCACACCAGAACTCTGGTTAAAGAAACAAGAGGAGTCTTGTAAATGCAAAGATAATAAACATCTAGGAATATCTAATTATGATCAAAATAAAATATATTAATAAGGTTATAAACCACCAGAGTGTTTAAAATACTGTTTCTGGAATTCAAGTGATAGGTTAAAACTATGCTTTGTTTCATATTTTTAAGGGTTTCATATTTTCAAGAGTTTTGCTTTTTCATTCTCAGGAGTAACTACATGTTTAGAGTAATGTTTTAAATTAACCGGGTTTTTACTCAATTTGGTTGACCGATATAACACTCGTACATGAGCATTAGCAACACTGAAGGCAAACTAAGACAGCTGTTTTTCTCTTAACGTGCCAAGTACTGAAGCGCGACTACTGCTTAACTAGTAAACACTTCTGTTTTTGCTTTCGAGGCTGTGTGTGATAAGGTGAACAGGTTGCTGTTGCTGAGCACAAGTCAGGGCAAATGTGGGGAAAAGATATACGGTTATGAAAGTTTAACTTTTTGATTCCTGTACAGTAAAGCCTACTGTACCATTAGCTAAGCTCACCTCAGTAATGTCAGGGTGTCTCAGCAGGGTGTCTTATTTCAGTATAACGATGAGAGGAAAAACTATTTGCCCCCTTCCTGATTTCTTATTCTTTTGCATGTTTGTCACACATGCATCTCATGTTCTGCTCATCAAAAACCATTAACTATTAGTCAAAAATACCATCATACCAATACCACCATAAGAAAGAGACTGGGCAAACATGGCCTTCATGGCAGATTTCCAAGACGCAAACCACTTTTAAGCAAAAAGAACATTAAGGCTCGTCTCAATTTTGCTAAAAAACATCTCAATGATTGTTAAGACTTTTGGGAAAATACCTTGTGGACCGACGAGACAAAAGTTGAACTTTTTGGAAGGTGCATGTCCCGTTACATCTGGCGTAAAAGTAACACAGCATTTCAGAAAAAGAACATCATACCAACAGTAAAATATGGTGGTGGTAGTGTAATGGTCTGGGGTTGTTTTGCTGCTTCAGGACCTGGAAGGCTTGCTGTGATAGATGGAACCATGAATTCTACTGTCTACCAAAAAATCCTGAAGGAGAATGTCAGGCCATCTGTTCGTCAACTCAAGCTGAAGCGATCTTGGGTGCTGCGGCAGGACAATGACCCAAAACACACCAGCAAATCCACCTCTAAATGGCTGAAGAAAAACAAAATAAAGACTTTGGAGTGGCCTAGTCAAAGTCCTGACCTGAATCCTATTGAGATGATGTGGCATGACCTTAAAAAGGCGGTTCATGCTAGAAAACCCTCAAATAAAGCTGAATTACAACAATTTTGCAAAGATGAGTGGGCCAAAATTCCTCCAGAGCGCTGTAAAAGACTCGTTGCAAGTTATCGCAAACGCTTGATTGCAGTTATTGCTGCTAAGGGTGGCCCAACCAGTTATTAGGTTCAGGGGGCAATTACTTTTTCACACAGGGCCATGTAGGTTTGGATTTCTTTTCTCCCTAAATAATAAAAAAAAACATCATTTAAAAACTGCATTTTGTGTTTACTTGTGTTATCTTTGACTAATAGTTGAATGTGTTTGATGATCAGAAACATTTAAGTGTGACAAACATGCAAAAGAATAAGAAATCAGGAAGGGGCAAATAGTTTTTCACACCCCTGTATATAAAATTAACTGAATTTCTAAAATAAGCTAACTGAAATATATTTTATTAAGAATGAATAAATAAATAAATAAATAAATAAATAAATGCTTACCAAGAATCTACAAAAGAGCCATCTTCACCTTTTTAGTGCTCCTTTAGAGCAAGGAGGGTGGGGGTCTTAAAAATCTTAAAATCATGTAATTGCATCTCAAAGTGCAGGTCAATTGTTGCCTCAACTTAATTTTTGTTTAGTTAATATGTGTCTTTAAAATTTTCAACAAATATTACTATAAGAAGTTGGGAAAACAATACAATTCATTTAACATTTATTAAGTTGTTTTTACATTGTATTTTGTACAGAGTAAGCAGTGTTAAGTAGGGTTGAGGTCTGGGTTTTTGGCAGGACCCTCAGGTTTTCCATGCAAACCTTAACAAACCATGTCTTCATGGAGCTTGCTTTGTGCACAGGACCAAGTACAAATAAAGGTACATTGTAATGCTAAAACACACAAGGACATTTTATATAACTGTGTGCTAACAGTTTGGAGACACACCGAATATGGGTAGTAATATGAGGTATACAGTTGTGTTCAAAATAAAAGGAGTGTGTTGAAAAAAGTGAGTAAAGCTCCATATCCATAAAATAACTTTTAATTAAAATCACATAAATACTTTGGATGTTCTGCATGTTCTATTCTGAAACTCAACATGAAGAAAAATGTGCTAGATGTATTATTAGTTCAATGTAAGTAAAGAAAAACAAATATAAGCCTGTTCAAAAAATAGCAGTGTCATTACTCATCTTTATAAAGTGATGTATTTACCGTTTAAACAAAAATGCTTGAAGTTTAATCTTTCTTGTGCATCTTTAAACTGATATTTAGTTGTATAACCATGGTTTCTGAGAACTGGTTTTGCCTCAGAAACAGCATTTTTAATGTCAGCCCACAAGTTTGCTATTGGATTAAGGTCTGGTGTTTGGGCTGGACAATCCATAATGTCAATCTTGTGGGTCTGGAAACAAGATGCTGCTTGCCTCTTCAGCATAAGGCAACATGGTAATTCAAAGGCAATTCTGATGTTCTCAAATTGATCCATGATTCCTGAAATGTGATAAATAGACACAACACCACAGTACGAGAACTATCCCCATTTCATGATGCTTGTGCCTCCATGCTTCGCTGTCTTCACAGTGTACTGTAGCTTAAATTCAGTGTTTGGGCGTCGCCTGACAAACTGTCTGCGGCCTCTAGACCCAAAAAGGACAATCTTGCTTTCATCAGTCCACAAAATATTCTGCCATTTCTCTTTAGCCCAGTCAATGTGTTCTTTAGCGAACTGTAACCTCTTCAGCACATGTCTTTTTTTAACAATGGGACTTTGCAGGGGCTTCTTGCTGATAGCTTGGCTTCACATAGCCGTCTTCTAATAGTGACAGTACTCACAGGTAACTTTAGATGTTCTTTGAGTCAATTTTGTTATTGTCTGATCCATTCGAATGGTAGTTTTCCATTTTCTTCCACGTCTTTCTGGTTTTGGTCTCCATTTTAAAGCTTAAAAATAATTTGGTATCATTTAAGTAGAGCAGCCTATCATTTTCTGCACTTCTTTGTATGTTTTTCCATCTCTAATCATCTTTTGAATGAAAGTACGCAGTTCTTCTGAACAATGTCTGGACAACCCATTTTACTCTGATTTTCAGAGAGAAATGCACAGGGCAGCCTTTTCTGCATTTATCCTTAAATAAGGGAACTTGTTTTTCACATAATTTACCTCTCTAATTGAAGTCCACACTGCAATTTTTTTAACAGACTAATATTCGTTTTTCTTCACTTAAATTAAACTAATACATTTAGCACATTTCTTCATGTTGTGATTTAGAATAGAATGTGCAGGGTGTCAAATGCATTTCTGTGATTTAAATTAAAAGTTATTATATGGATATGGATGTCACGATCTGGGTGTAATGGCTGGTGTTGGTGTAACCAACAAAGAGTCTTTTAATGATGGTAAACAAAAGTATAAATAAAGACACAAAAACAAAGGAACAACTAAACCTAAACAATACTTAACTTTGAGCTAACAAGGACTCTTTGGCAGGACAAACACACATCCTGTGGCGTGATACAGGCAGAAGGACGGATACCACACGTCCTGTGGCGTGACACAGGCCGAGGGACAAATAACACCCTGTGGCGAGACACAGGCAGAAGGACGACAAGCACGTAACAGGACACACAACTATGCGTGGAGCTGAAACTGGACACTAGAGGGAGACGGGAAACACTAGAGGGAGACACTAGAGAGAGACAGGAGACACTAGAGAAAGACTAAGAGAGACACGTAAAGACTAGAGACAGGAGAGAGACGGTACTAGGGCTAAAGACATGGCAATCAGCTAGGCATGGCTTTTAGTTAAACATGGTTAAGAATACTCTTAACCATGGCAGTCAGCTACACATTCACCTAGCTAAGCATGTCTTTAGCCCGACATGCACTAAGCTACACTTACCTAATAGCTCACCACACATTAGGGAATTGGGGGCACAGAAACACAGAAACGGAGGATACCCAGTGGCTAGGCGGGGCGGCACTCCCAGGCTAGGCGCACTGGGACACTAGGGAGGCAGGAAACACTGAACAGCTAGAGACACAAAGGGGCTATGGCTAGAAGCATGCTAGTTAGCTCAACATATATTTTAGCTAAACACACTCCTAGTCAAACACACACCTAGCTACTTACCTGACTCTAGCTAAACACACAAGAACACAGGAGGACAACAACCACAGTACTTACATACATTTAGGACAGGACTGAATCAGCTCCACTAACACAGAAACACAAAAAAAATACACAGAAACATTGCCAAAATGAGAGCTTAATTCAACAGAATATAAATCATAATATAAACTAAACAAAGAACTAAACAAAGAACAGAACAAAACAAAACAAAATGCCAACACAGATGACAGTGGTTAAACCAAAAATGCTCGACCCAGTTTCCCAGACTAAACAGTTATTTATAGATGGATTAATGGCTATCTCGGCTCAGGTGTCTGCTGGGAAACTGAGTCAGCCAACAAAACTACAAATAAAAAACAGGGACCTCCGGTGGAGGACCCTTACAATGGAGCTTTACTCACTTTTTTAACACACTGCTATTATTTTGAACACCACTGTATGTTGTATAATAATAAAGTACATTGTATTACGGTGGTGCCTCGGATTACGAGTAACGCGGTTTACGAGTGTTCCGCAAGACAAGTAAAGATTTTTAATCAATTTTAACTTGGAAAAACGAATATGTCGAATATATAACACTTCTCTGTCACGATTCTTTTCAAAAGCTAAAGTGCAGGTTAATTAGTTTTATTTATTTTTTTTACTTTACAACAGTGATTCTGATAGTATGCGCTATGTGTGTGTGTGTGAAACTTAAATAAGGGTGAGGGGTTACCGTGTAAGACGAAGCGGGGGGGGTTGGGGTCTGATTCCTCCCCTTCGCTTACTTTAGCTACACATATATACTCAAACACACATATACATACACACATATACATACACACACATAAACGGAAACACTTATCTGTCTAACATTTATTTTAACTTTTTTTAAAGGTAAAGCACAGGTTCATTTGTTTAATTTTTACTTTATATTTTGTATTAATTATTTTTATGTATTTATTTTTTTGTCTGTGGAATGAATAATTTGAGTTTCCATTATTTCTTATGTGGGAAATTCACTTTGAATTACTAATGTTTTGAAATATGAGCCCGCTTCCTAAACGAATTATGCTCGTATTCCAAGGTGGTGTCCAAGGTGGTGCCCTGTGGGCGGGGGGCGGGGGGCAGGGGTAGCTCAGTGGTTAAGGCATTGGACTACAGTTCGGAAGATCCCAGGTTCAAACCCCACAACCACCAAGTTGCCACTGTTGGGCCCTTGAGCAAGGCCCCTTAACCCTCAACTGCTCAGATGTGTAATGGAATGTAAGTCACTCTGGATAAGAGCGTCTGCCAAATGCATAAATGTTTGTCTTGTCATTTGTTTTCTGTTCTGGAAGCTCTGTAACTAAAACAAATTCCTTGTACGTGCAAGCGTACTTGGCAATAAAACTCTTTCTGATTCTGGTGGCAGGGGTGTGGTGACCATCGACAGGACACCAGGTGCATGAAAAACATTAGTCCACCTCATGGTCCATTTACATTGGCCAGTGGTGTCTTATGTCGCAAATGTAAGCCCTCCTTCTTTAAAATAATTTAAAAGGGACCTCATCGAGCCATTAGAATGGATTGAATCAAGGTACTATGTTTATGTCAGGCACACTTTGCAAACTCTACCATTGCTAAATATTCAAGTTATTGAATTCATATATTTATTTATAAGTTCATTTATGGTGACGATCAGCATTGGAATAAAAGGCTGGAATCCTTGGAATTCTCCATACCAGAGGTCTCACAAAACTCCCTATTTTAAAAATATTTTAAATATTGCATAATTTAAACAGAAAGAAAAAGTTCTGGTATTAACACTAACAGTACTGGTATTTATATAAATAAGTACAGTATTAAAGATGCTATATAGAAAAAGAATAGAATGCAAACTGCCAAAAATAAATTACTATGGTCATCTGTTACATAGAGGTGAGTTGCTGTACAGTGCGAATGGTAGGAATGCTTTCCTGAACCATTTTTGTGACAATGAAGCTGGATCAGTGTTTTAGAGAATGAACTCTTCTGCCTCTGTATAGGATTATGTAGTGGGTGGGATAGATTTTTGGGATAGATATGATTTCCAGGAGATTGCCCGTTCACCTCACGCAGTGTGTGTGCATGGTTATGTGTATGTGTAGAATGTGGCTAAAACAACTATTACATTCTCTATTACATGAGTGCTAATATAAAAGTCATCAGTGACCTTCTCTTATTTGAACACTTTTTGTGCCCAGCCTTCTTTTCCCTACTTCCTGTGAGCTGCTTCGCATCAGGCACCTGTCCATGAAACATAATAGACTCTTAAACAAAAACAAAACAAACAACAACAACATTATATATATATATATATATATATATTTTTTTTTTTTTTTTTTAAGAGTCTATTATGTAACCCTGTTCCCTGAAAAAGCAAAAACGAGATGCTGCACTCCAATGCCGCACTGCATGGATGACTGGACATCCTTCAGACAAAATTGACCTGAGGTTGTTTCCGTTTCATGCCTATTTACAACCTCCAGGAGCACCTCATCTGTTAATGTCACCTGACCGATGTTATACATGCCAAAATATTTGGCATGTTTGACACACACATGCTTCACAACCAGTCACGAGGAACGTTTCCCATAGCGCTTTCGCGCAGCATCTCGTTCCCGCTTTTTCAGGGAACAGGGTTACAGCAAAGTAACCCAAGATGGACTTTTTTAGTCCTCAACTGGCTCCCCACAGGACTGTGTCCTCTAATCTACACTATTGACTGCAGAGCCTCCCAACCAAATTGTCACCTGGTCAAGTTTGCGGACGACACAATTCTTCTGTCTCTGCTTCCAGGACTAATAAAGCACCATGGCTCAGCCATGCAGGAATTTGTGGAGTGGTTTGACAGTGTCTGTTTGCAAATGAATGTGAAAAAGACCAAAGAGATGGTGGTAATCTTTTCCAAGAGGCAGCAGAATTCGGCTGCAGCAGTCACCAAAACCATCCATTGGAGATTAGTGGAGATCGTCAAGGTGTCCAGTAGGTCCCTGGCTTGCAAACAAGTTCTGTTCTGGGAGCACGTTCGTAAGTAGGATTTGTTTTTTGTTCTACTGCACCTTTAAATTGCAAGAAGACTTTTACAGATGCAGCAGGGTCAGCTGACCTTGTTTAATAAAAGGCAGGAGAAGACAATGCCACAGCATGTTAACTGCACACTTAAACGGATGCCATTTTGTCTTATTGCTGTATTGGACTGTCACTGTCACTTTTTGGATTTTTCTAAATGAGTATTATTCACCATCAGGACAGCTTTATATGACAGCTATTTTCTGTTATCGTGCTTCGGGACTGATTCATTGAAATCGGTGAAGCCATCTCATTTCTCCTGCACCCCCATATGCACACACATACAATTTACGGGACTTTGGACATTTTATACATTCACTTGCACATTGAAAATATTGTAAATAATTGTAAATATTGGGATCTGGTGCAATGCAGTGTCTATACACATGAGCTACTTCCGCAATTTGAACATCTATGAATGTTTTATGCCTTGTAGGGTTTCAGCTCTGGTTCAGAGGTGAATCAAATCTTTAAGGATTCGGGTTAATTTTATTAAACTGAATTAAAATGTATAATGTACACTTCATCGACTACCTGTCTGGCGTTTAGTACAATTAAGTGTTCACGTGGCCACTGATGATAACACAAAATCTAGTATTTAGCAACTATGAGCAAGGTAACATAAGATCTGGGCAAATGTTTAGACTTTAAAATACACAGCCAAGACAACAGTTCTTTATAAAGAAATGAGAATTTATTTGACTAATCTAGGATACATTACACTACGCTACTTAACCACACACACACACAGTCCAAGGGTGAATGATAAATGGAGTTTTCTCTAGTATTGTTTACTAGAGCTGAGAAAATCACAAAAGCAGAGCCTTGGGTGTAAAATTACAGTTTAGTTATGTAGCGAGCACCAATTTCAGCAAGGTATGAAGCTTTGTTTGTTTACTTGCATCAAAGTGTGGTCTTCCTCTGTGATTCACCTTTAATGGTAGGGAATGACAGCATTGCTGATTGGCTGGTGCTCTGAGATGCCGTCTCTCGGGGAAGCCCTTCGGTGCTGCGTTGGTTGCTTGGTTACTGACGGCAGAGCTCTGGCACAATTCTTCATTGAGGGACTTTTGGAGTTCTGGCATGAAGTTTCTTGAAGGTCTCGGAGAGCGGATAAGCAGTCCTCTTGCCGGTCAGATGCATGGCGAAAGTTGACAGTGGTTGAGCGAAGAGCTTGATTCAACCTGTAAGTGACTTTCAGCCATTGGATGACGTTCAGCCCTTAGATGACGTGACAATGTGCTTGGACGCTGGGGTTTTAACCCTTTACTGTCAGTCTGACCCACTGGTGATTGATCCAATTGGATGTGGTTGTGGGCTTAGCCACGCCTCACATGGTTCCCCCTTTTGTGCATACATTAGCCTGCCATTTCAGCTGTCATGTGGGGCTCATCCAGGTGGAGTTTTTAAAACCTTTTATAAAGAAATTTTGCATGAGCTCTGTTCATGCTACTAATTTTTTTATGTACGCAAATGTTCCTTCAATAAAGCAAGCTTTGATTTATATCACACATCCCATATCTTGTACCCTCATTCATAACTTTATCTAATAAGAAGTGTTTGTAAATGCTGGTTACACCTTTTAATTTATGCAAAATAATCAAACATAAAAACAGAAACAAAACATGCTAACTAAATTTATGTATATGAGTTGTGCCCTACTGGCACACTTTAAAGATTGTCCGAAATAATGTTTCTTGCGATATGCCTCTTTGTTTGTTCAGCCATGAGGCTAAACACAGGACATCCCGTTTCCTGATATCAGTGACAGTGTCAAAGTGTGACTCAGTGGTTCCCCTCCCCAACTCGGGGTGAAGCCGTAATACTGTCCACTTTGTTTAGAAGATCGTGATTCACAAATTGTATTTGGGTTCTGGAATGTAATAGATTGATTGCCCGCTCTGTGGGCCGTGTTCATCCCTACGGCCTTTATTGAAAGTGTACTCACCTTCTCTTTTAAATATTGGTTTCATTCTATTAGTCTCAAAAATAAATCTTGTCTGTAGAACACATTTAAGGTGTATTCCAGAATTATTGGCAGGAGATGAGCAGGAGACATTGAGGTCAGCTGGCAGGATCTTTCAGGACCCCTCTCATGTCTTGTTTCCTGCATTTGAGTGGTTCCCATCAGACAACAGCTGCTGTCCCAGCTGTAGGACAGAATGGAGAATAACAACCTTTGTTTTCAGGGCTGTTCAACTCAACTCTAAACTATCAATTGTCTTTTTCTCCCCTCCCATCAACTCAATAACCATCATTCTCCACATTATAACCACCCCTAACCTACACTACTTGAAATAGACTCATGGACTCTAGGACTACATAGGACTAATAGACAATACTCGCAATTTACGACAAACATTCATATAGAGATCTGGACGCTACTGTGGCTCTAATGTGGCTGCTATATACTAATGTTTACATACTGCACCATAATGTTCCCATTTTTTTGTTTAATTTAGTTACTGTAGATATGCTTAGTTATTCATTCCTTTATTTATTTTATTTTTACATCATCTATTTTGTCTTCTTCTTTTTGTTTTGTTGCATTATTAATTTATCCAGTTTATGTTTATTTACAGTTATTTTATATAGTTGTTTAGCATTAATGGATTAATTACAATTTATTATCATTACAATAGTTTTTATTTGCACTGACATTGGCCCATCTCATTCCATCTATGTTGGAATGTACAAATGTACAAATGTTTGTGATTTGTGGGATTTTCTGTACTACTCTGCATGCCTTAAATTTCCCTTGGGGATAAATAAAATGTCTTTGAATTTAAACGCACACACTTACACACACACACACTACAGGCATTTTAGAAATGCCTGTTAGCCTAATCTACATGAAATTGTCTCTGGAGGTGCAAGGCCACAATGCTAACCATTATGCCAACGTGCCACCTAAACACATGTATGGAATGTAAAATGTATCCTTAATGTACATGCATCATGTAGGTCAGTGTTCAAAATTTGTGTGGAAGGGGTTTAATCCTCAATTTCAATTGATTGCTGTTGAAAAACATGTGCAGAAAAAGGGAATGTGGACAATTTGAAAGCTCATCATTCGACCCACTGCCATAGAAAGCCAATCACTGAATCTGATGGCCATGTGGGACTTTCTTGTCCTGGAAAAGTCTGTGGTAGTTTGTCTTCTGTGAAGTTGAAAGCCTAGAGCAATGTTATGTGATGTTTTCTACTTCAATTGTGTCCGTATGGAGCAGACTGTATTTTATTAAATATTTTGACTTTTATCACATCTTGTTATCCCAGAGGATGTCTGAAGTCACCCTTTTCCTTGTGTAGGCAAGTGTAATTAAAGACTGTCACAGTTTCACTCTAAACCCCCTGTTTTTTGTTGTATTGATTTTGATAATTAAACAGGCAGATCTTTCACACTGAAATACAAGGGAGTAACAAAAAGACTAGTTTTGTAACACACCAACAGATGGCAGCACAAGGCTACACACACAGTCACAGAGCGTATCAGCCTTCATACATCAGTGTGCCAAAGACATAATCCGGTGTACATTGTAAGCTGTGCAATTCTGATCACATATTACCACGTCTGCTATTTTATCATAGACAACAAAGAATAGTATCAAATTCTGTGTCAAACTGGGCAAATCTGCCACATAGACATTTAATATGATTAGGCAAGTTTAAGGTCATTTTGCAACGAGTCATTTGAGGTGTTTTGAGTGGCATGTGCGCTTCAAGAGCAGTTAAACATCACTGGAAGACAATGAGAGATCAGGGAGACCTTCAATGAGCTCATTTCTGGAAATGTTGAAACCATTCAGCATTTGCAAGATGATTGTTGAAGCGTCCAAGCAATCCTGACATATGATTTGAACATGCATCATGTTGCTGCTGACCCAGGAGCAGTAGGAACATCTCATTGAAGCCTATGTGATGTGCAATGTTGTTAGTGGTTATGTCCTACAGGTAGAATGCAAGTTAGAAAGGAAAGGGGAAAATCTGGAGTGAGTTAGATGAAGCGGTGAAGAGTATCCCCAGAGGTGAGAGAGTGGTGATTAGTGCAGATTTTAATGGAGATGTACAGAGGTGATGATAATGTGATGGGCAAGTCTGGTCTTCAAGACAGGAACGTAGAAGGACAGATGGTGGTGGACTTTGCAAATTTGAATACTGGGCGTTTTCCAGAGACATGCAAAGGTACTTTAGCAGCTGTACTTTAAAATAATAATGTTTTGGCAGACAGAGAAGACACTGCATTATGAAGCTGTTCTTTTGCATGGTGTGTAAGCAAAACATGCTTTGTATATGGAGTCAGGGATTTTCATCCTCTTCTCTCGTAGCATTGGAGTTAACCCTTAGGAGTCAGCATAACACCTGCATTTTTTTCTGGTAACCGTGAAAAGAACTTAAAATGCTCCGTCATGTTTGATAATACACATAAGCGTAATCATTTAAATCAGATCAGTAAAGGGTCTACTTTTATTCATGTACACTCACAATATCCACAAATCAGTATGTATACATATCAGTATACATTTGTCAGTACAAATCATATATATATTTTTTAAACATGTCAAACTGAACTGAAACTCCGCGAATACTGCACACACAGACATGAAAAACATATATATAGAAAGCTTTAAGGGTCTACTTTTGAATGATGCAAACCCTGATTTGGGTTTAAATTCGGGCTCTTGCTGGGCCATTCAAGAACAGTCACAGTGTTGTTATGAAGCCTCTCCTTCGTTATTTTAGCTGTGTGCTTAGCATTGTCTTGTTGGAAGGTAAACCTGTTTTTAAAAGGTTTTCATCCAGGATATCCCTGTACCTGAGCGCATTCATCTTTCCCTCAATTGCAGCCAGTCGTCCTGTCTCTGCAGCTGAAAAACACCCCCACAGCATGATGCTGCCACCACCATGCTTTACTGTTGGGACTGTATTGGACAGGTGATGAGCAGTGCCTGTTTTTTTCCACACATACCGCTTAGAATTAAGGCCAAAATGTTCTATCTTGGTCTCATCAGACCAGAGAATCTTTTTTCTCACCATCATAGCAAACTCCATGCGGGATTTCATGTGTCTTGAACTGAGGAGAGGTTTTCATCGGGCCACTCTGCCATAAAGCTCCGACTGGACAGGATTTGTCAAAATTACGTTCATTAAATTGTTGCACTGATCTGCTGTGCAGTTTCATAAGGCGACACTCCAGTAATTCAATTTCCAGTGTTGCTTTTTTAATGAATAGCCTTTTCTCTTCCATTTGATGCTGTATAAGGTCCATCTCCATATCCTTTTTTCCTATTTGTTTTTGAAGATGGACCTTATACAGCTCCTTTGCTGGCAACTAGAAAGGCAAAAATAATTGATTAAATGAGATTCTGTCAGACAATAAAATTAAAATATGGACAACTGCGCACAAATTTTTACACTGCTTGGATCGTGCTTTGAGATTGGAGGACCTTCATCTATGAGCAAATTCCAGGTATGTTCTGTGAAAGAACAATGACAGTTTGTCATTAAGTTTTAGTGTTTAATTTTTTAGTGTTTGTTACTCTAATGTAAAAAGGGGGCATGCATTATAATGGTATGCATCATACCTCAGTGAATCTACAGTACCAGCATTGTCCACTTCTGTCACAGCAGATGTGGTCTTTTCATCGTCATCTTCATCCTTCAGTGGAAATATACAAGTATACATCATCTGGCAAAAAAATATATACTATATATATATATATATATAAATTATATATATATATATATATATATATATATATATATATATATATATATATACTGAACAAAAATATAAATGCAACACTTTTGTTTTTGCTCCCATTTTGAATGAGATGAACTCAAAGATCTGAAACGTTTTCTACATAAACAAAATAACCATATCTCTCAAATATTGTTCACAAATCTGTCAAAATCCGTTACGATAAGGAACTGGAGTCAAGTCGAGACCCCAATGAGGACGACGAGCATGCATGAGCTTCCCTGAGACTGCTTCTGACAGTTTGTGCAGAAATTCTTTGGTTATGCACTCCGATTGTTTCAGCAGCTGTCTGAGTGGCTGGTCTCAGACGATCATGGAGGTGAACATGCTAAATGTGGAGGACCTGGGCTGGTGTGGTTACACGTCGTTTGCGGTTGTGAGGCTGGTTGGATGTACTGCCAAATCCTCTGAAACACCTTTGGAGACGGCTTATGGTAGAGAAATGAACATTCAATTCACGAGCAACAGCTCTGGTGGACATTCCTGCTGTCAGCATGCCAATTGCACGCTCCCTCAAAACTTGCGACATCTGTGGCATTGTGCTGCGTGATTCAACTGAACCTTTCAAAGTGGCCTTTTACAGGTGGCCAGTCTAAGGCACACCTGTGCAATAATCATGCTGTCTAATCAGCATCTTGATATGGCACACCTGTGAGGTGGGATAGATTATCTCGGCAAAGGAGAAGTGCTCACTATCACAGATTTTAACAGATTTGTGAACAATATTTGAAAGATATGGTTATTTTGTGTATGTAGAAAATCAGATCTATGAGTTTATCTCATAAAAAATGGGAGCAAAATCAAAAGTGTTGCATTTATATTTTTGTTCAGTATTTATATATATATATATATATATATATATATATATATATATATATATATATATATAAAGGTACCTGACAACAAAACACTTACAACTGTGACAGACAGTGTTCTTTCTGTAGATACTATAAGAAAATTCAACCCAAAAAATTCTCAATATTATCAAAGTAAAACCAATAATGCAGGCAAAAGAACATGTCAAAGGAATACAACTAAAATCCCAGTAGCCTATACATCATTTGCAGGTAAAAATACATAAGCCTGCATAAAAATGTTAAGCATGGTCAAAAAGTCTTTAAGTGACAGAGATTTTTTAAGTGAGTAATTAATTAATTAGTAAGTAATTTATTTAGTCATGTAATGAAAACAAATCATAGTGGTAAACTTACCATGCACCACAAGTAGCATGGTGAAATGTGTGTGTGATGGTGCCCCCTTAATGCCAGCAACCACTGGCTGCCCTTTATTAAGGGACAGAGCCAGCTCCTCACATGGGGTGAGGGGAGATGGTGATGAGCCCCCGCCAGTTAGACTAAAGTTTAGCCTTTTTTATTACTTACATGCTGCCATATAAAGAATATACTTAATCGTGTTTAATAAATAGTTCAGGGATCGTGTAATCAAATATTATCTTTTTGCAGAATGTTTTAGTGTTTCATTTTGACTTGGCTCAAATTTCTTCTTCTTCTTTGTAATCCAAAAGGGTTACATCTTATTAAATAAGAAACCATATAGTGGAACCTCGGATTACGAGCATAATTCGTTCCAGAAGCGGGCTCGTATTCCAAAACATTTGTAAACCAAATTTACTTTTCCCATAAGAAATAATGGAAACTCAAATTATTAGTTCCATAGCCCCAATAATCAAATACATAAAAATAATTAATTAAAAATATAAACAAATTAACCTGCACTTTACCTTAAAAAAAGTAAAAATAAATACCGACAGAAATCTGCATGTCCCCCTCGACTCCATCAAAACCAATCAGTATAATCAGTATAACCCACTCCACATCATCTCATTGTCATATATATATATATATATATATATATATATATATATATATATATAAATGCATGTATAAATGTGTGTGTGTGTGTGTGTGTGTAGGTAAGGCTCTTCCTGTGACTTCAGCTCTGAGACCGGATGTCCTGGTCATCATGGTGTCCATGCTGAACACCGCTCCTCTCTCTGTAAAGAACATAGAGCTACAGGTTGCAGTGCCCAAGGTCTTTCACACAAACACACACCCACACACACAAACATCAGATGACCTTGAGATACACACTTCTGAAGGCTTATTCTGACATTTTCGTTTTTTTTCTCTCAGTCTGTGAAGGAGTCCATTAGGAGCTGAGCTGCTGACCTTTAGAGACACTTCCTTCATCACACAGGTCATGCTTCTTGTTAACCTACTTAAGGTGACACACACACAGCAGGTACAGTGTTCTTCTTGCTATCTGAAGCCATGGCACAGCGTGTTAATTGTTGCAGGTTAGCTTCTAGTCTCTTTGCACTACAGCGCTAATGCTAACTCTGAGATTTCACACTGCACATGTGGACTCTAAATCATCTTTGTAAAGGAAATCACAGCTACTGCAGTCTCTGTCTCTCTCTGTCTATAGACGTGGTGTGTTCGAGTCAAACCGGGACTTTTGATTGTACAGAATAACAGAACACAACTGAGAGTACAAACTCACTCAAGTTTCAGGTGTTTCACTCACTGAATGTACACTGAATGACTGCAGTGGGCCACCTCGGCCAGGATCGTCATTCATGGCCTTCTTTAAAACATCCACACCAATCTAATATTTACAGTCTTGTGAGTCTAATCACGGTACTTTGCTAAAAGTCTTCTGTAAATGTCAATGACATTTACACCTTCATTCACCAGAAATTTCCCCACAAGTCCTGGTTTGACTTGAACGCCCCTCCCACATATGTGTGTTACCTCTTTCCGGTGATTAATGTAAAGCATGTGGTGTAAACATTCACAGTGTCACCCAATCAGAAACCGTCAAGGGACAGAGCAACATGACGACAGGATTTTAATGATTAATTTCCAGCAACAACAGTCATTATTTTAAGACATGAAGGTCAGTCCTTATGGAATAATACCTCATTGACAATACTGTTTATGAAGAAACTGTTACAGAACAGCTGACATCCATGTCTTAAAATAGCAACTGGCTGTTGTTGCTGGAAATTAATCATTAAAATCCTGTCGTCATGTTGCTCATTTATTCTGTTTTTTGGTCATTAAAGTGGACTTGTAGTGTAACTCCATAATGTAGCAGTGTGTAATCTGCGTTGTGTCATGTATCAAACTCAATAAACCAACATTCTTGCCATTATTTCCTCGTTTATTAAATCTGGACAACACAATCAGGCGACCTTAGGACTTGTGCAGCAATTAAAACAGCGCGTGGCAGCAATGTGCGACGTGCATGCGCGCGCTGTGAAATCATATAAGGTTATATTCATTAAACAAAAACAAAATGACCAATAAAACACGTGTACATCACTGAGGGACTTATAATCACAATTATACAGGTATATAGTGTGAAATCATGTGTTATTAGAAATAAACATCCAGTTGAATTAATACCAAACTTTTGTGATCTCACATGCAGACTAGGAAGAGGTTAAAGGTTAACTCTCCCCAATACAGCATGAGGACACAGGAAATACAAATATGGTCATAGCAAGAGGAATCACACAATGCTGTTTTAAAAGGCATACCCAAGGGCATTTTTAGGATTTTCAGTTAAGGAGGGCTCAGCCCCCATAGATGTTTAACACATATTCGGGTTGTTCCAAATCAGTACTCAAATGGGTCTTCCTGATCACATATATGGAGTTAATTATGTGCCAAAATTTAACAAACAAACACAATCTGCTTTGCAAAGAAAAAAAACGACTTTCTCACAAATGCAGCGTTTTGCAAACAAACACAATCCGATTTGCAAAGGAAAAAATTCAACTTTCTCACAAATGCACCCTCCATATTTTCTCACAAATGCATCCATCCGTATTTTCTCACAAATGCACCCTCCGTATTTTCTCACAAATGCATCCATCCGTATTTTCTCACAAATGCATCCATCCGTATTTTCTCACACATGCGCCCAACCTATTTTCTCACAAATGCAATGGAGCAACTTCCTCTTCCAAAACAGCACATGGCGCTATCGCTCAATTTACTCTATTCTCCCGAGACCTCAAACAACGTGTTTATATGGTGTACCCTTATGTCCCAGAGGAATATGAGCGGGGAACAGTTTTGAGGTGTCCATTATATATCCAGACAGCCAGACATATTAACAATTCACTATCTTTAGGATAGAGCCCTGCAGGGAAATACAGTAATATCAAACCACAGTTGCATTTTAATTAACTATTGAATTATTAACTATAATTAGTGATCATATCTACATTAAAATAATCTGTGTCTGTGGTACAATCATACATTGTAGACAGCTGTTGCAGCGCGAGGTGTAGATACAGTAAGATGCAAGAATCATTGTATTAGACTGCATGAAATTTATGAAACTTTTTACAATCTGATTTGTAATAGAATTCTGTCTGTAATTCAGTATGTTTACTGTTCATTTAAAGCTTTTTTACCCCTTATAACTTTGTTAAAGATTATTTAAATGTAGATATGATCACTAATTATAAAAGATTTTGATGCATCATGTCGCATACGTCTGGTATGGATATAAAAAGCCAAACATGATGGCAGTTCTTTCAGCCTTCAATAGTTAATTAAAATGCAGCTGTGGTTTGATATAACTGTATTTGTGAGAAAATACAGATGGATGCATTTGTGAGAAAATATGGAGGGTGCATTTGTGAGAAAATACGGATGGATGCATTTGTGAGAAAATATGGAGGGTGCATTTGTGAGAAAGTTGAATTTTTTTCTTTGCAAATCGGATTGCGTTTGTTTGCAAAACGCTGCATTTGTGAGAAAGTCGTTTTTTTCTTTGCAAAGCAGATTGTGTTTGTTTGTTAAATTTTGGCACATAATTAACTCCATAATCACACACACACACACACTGTTTATTGTACAAACCTTTTTCTTTGTTCAAGTACAATCAGGATGCACAAGGGAATAAACTTTTGGAAACTGGCAGACATAAAAAAAAAAAAAATTAAAAATTCCTTTTCGGATGCAATGACTTCAATCAATGTTGAGACCACAGTGTTAATATGCCTGAGAGGCTGCCCACACGCTCTATTCTTACCTGCTGTTCATTTGGAGACCTACTCCCACGTCACTTGAAAAACCTTCCATCTAAAGTTAAATATAAATATTAGAATTTTGATCATCATGTTGTCTAGTTTAATTTAGCGTTTTAGCTTCATAAAGAAAACATAGGTTCTACATTCGACCCCTTAAAATTTCATAGCTGCTAGGCTACAGTATTTATTCAAATTTAAAAAGGCATATTTTAATATCATTCTTTTTTTTGTTTGTTTCTTTTCATTAAAAAGTAACTTTTTCTAAATCAAAGTGAAAACAATCTCTACTCCAAGGCTAATAAATGTACTTTTACGATTTGGGACATTATTTAATACAATACAATATTTATAATAAAAAAACAGGATTTTTCTATCTCTGTAAATCACACTGCTATGCAGTTAAAGCGAGTGCACTTAATGCTGTCTGTCACTATTTTTAATCGTTTATGTGCAGAACTCTATGGTAGTTAATGCCATAAGCACTGTGTAATGTTTTATATAGACAGATAGATTTTCCAATTAAAACAGCGACGGCATGATTATTTTATAAAGTAGACTATAGGTCCATAGAGTATGATGTATTACGGGCTTCATTGTCACTAGAGGAAACAGCTGGTGTGATGAGGGTGAACACAGCGAAGATTTAACTGATTAATCCCTCGTGATATTTTGTAAACTGTATTTATGAGAAAGGACTGCACTGATGCAGTTATAACAATTTATCAAAAATCACACACCTTGTCTTAATCCTTCCTCTGTGATGGCGAATTAAAGACCGCGCTGAAAGACGGCCGGCCGGGAGCCGAAGTCTGCCGACACTTTCATATCATATTTAAAGGAGACGATGGGCGACCAGCAGTGTGTGTGAAGTTTATAGAGAATTTTTAGGGGGGCTGAGTACATATTTTAGGGCCCCTAAAATGGCCTAGCGACGCCCAAGAGCATACCTGCTACAATAACAACAAAACTCCGACTTTTTGATTCAGAGTTCATCCGAATGAGTCGAATCAAAGAACCGATTCCCTGAACGACTCATGACTCGGAGAAAGTGAAAGTGTTGCTCTCACAGACTCCATTTTGTTTCTGCTGGAAAAAAAACAAATAAACTTTAACTCCAGGCAGAAACGGTGATATTAATGTCACACAACCAGGACTGCTAAGTAAAAGTGAGTGATTTCTTTATCAGAAACGACTTTAAATCGGAATAATAAGTTTATATTTAATATAAAACTCGTGTTATATCTTATTGAACTGGTGTAAAAACAGCAGTAAAACTGCGTCACATCAGCGGAACTGAACTGTTTATCTCCTGTGTGTGTTATATACTGAGTTTATCTCCTCTGTTTATTATTAATTAAACATTCAGAGTGTTTGTGTGAATTTAGATTTAATAATCTGGAACAAAATAATAATAAAGTTTAAGATCTGACTTTGGCGGAAGTCCGGGAAAGGCCGCGCGCGCTGTGTTATTTACTTTTCTGTATATCAGTTAAACACCGATTAGTTTTTTTTTTTTTTTGGATTATCTTGTGGAATAACCGATCGTGATCACTAAAACAAAATCCAAAATTTTAACCACTTCCGCGTTTTCTCCTAGCGGAAACCATGCTGAATTACATCCAACATATGTGTCGGTGACGTCAATAGTTAGAGCCTGGAGCAAGTTGGAGTGTGTGTGTAAAGGAGAGAAACACACAGCTGTGCTGTCACCCTACTGAAGTGTATTCAGAAGAGGAAGAAACACTGTGGACTCAGTTTTATGTTTCAATACAATAAATCATCAGGATCCTGCTGAAGACCAACACGGTGTTCTGATAAAACTCTTTTAGATTTGGTTATTTTATCTATCTGTAACAAAGGATTTGTAAAAACGAGTTTTGTGTCTGTACTGTAAACGGTCAGGGTCATATATTTCAGAGTTGTACTGTAACAAACACAAAACCTCGTATTTGTAAGCTGTCGTGGCTGTAGATTTTGTCCTGATTATGTTTAACACTTTTTATCTGTTCTTTATCCCTAAATATTCAGATTATAGACTCAAACTTTCCCCAAGTGAAATATACATGTTCCCTATATACTACACAAACACTCTCTCTCTCTCTCTCTCTCTCTCTCTCTCTCTTTCTTTGTGCTCCTGCTCCCTGCATGACATGACACACTGCATAATCCTTATAAACTAATCGTACTGTAAACACAAGATTGTATGACCAAAGACAATTTCCTTAAAAAGATGTGGATATTTCACCTGATTTTAATTGCGTGATTGTTTTTGTGTGTTTAGGAGTATAATTTATTTCAGCAGTAGAGATCAGCATCTTCAGGATTCAGCAGTGTGTCCATGAGCTCTCTGTACATACACTAATATTCAAACATGGAGAGCCGTGATCTGGAGACAGAGAATGAGACCCCGCCCTCAGAAAAGCAGTAAGTTACTGTGTCCTAGTGTTTTAGTCACTGAACATTCATATCTAATATATGTAGTGAGTATTCATGAAAATAATAACTAACATAGACATCACCTGACAAAAATCCCAGATTCTTATGGAATAAAATCACGGTCAAATAATTATTAGTAATTCCGAAGATTTGTGTGTAATTCTGTGTTTTCTCCAAATTGGATTCCAAAATCTGATCAGATATGAAGATTTGTGTTTGTTACGGTACGACTCTGATCGTTTACAGACACAAAACTTGTTTTTACAACTCCTTTGGTACACGGACAAATTGCGAAATTATGCCCATGAATGTGGTGTCTTTTACACCACAGTTAGAAATACTGTATCAAGGCCACATGCACAGGCATTACTGTACATCGCCGTTAAATCTTACCTAATATAATTAAAACATCTCTGTAAATTTACTTCTCTTAAACATGTCTAAATCTGTGAAAAAAAAAAAACTAAAACTTACCAAGACGATGAGAGAGCACTCTGATCTGGCATTTTGGCGCCTGTGGTTTAAAACAGTGGTGGGGAGCATGCGCTGAATCGATTCAGTGGTGTTGCCGCTGATAGGGGGGGGGACAAAGTTTTTTTTTTTTCTTTTTTTTTTCTCCAGATTTTCTCCCTAATTTAGACGTGGCCAATTCCTCCCCGTCACTAGGGTGCTCCCACATTAAGGCTACTACTACCATTCAGCCGGGAGGGCCGAAGACTATCACGTGTTTCCTCCGAACTGCATGCCGATCGCATCTTTTTGAACTGCTTGCTCACGCACCATTAGGGGTGAAGTAACACACTTGAAGGAAAGCGCTAGCCGCTCCTTCCGCGTGCGCAAGCTCACAGACGCCCCTGATTGGCTGTAGAGCCGTGATTAATGTGGGAGCACAAGGTCCCTCCCTCTAGAAAGCTCTCTCTAGACCTCCGGTTGGGGGGGGTTGAGATAAAGTTAAGGAGGCCAGATTAAGATGGCTTGGACATAGAGAAGGGATGAGGGTTATATCGGGATGAGAATTTTAGAGTGGAGCTAGGACCAAGAGGAGGTTTATTTATAGATGTGGTGAGGGAGGCCATTCAGAAGATAGGAGTGACAAAGGAAGATGTGGTAGCTTTTTTGTGAGACCAAGAAGAGACATGAGACTTTCTTTGACTTTTTTTTTTTTACTTAAAAAAAAAAAAAAAAGTTAATATAAAAAAAGTGTTTGATGCGCTCTGTATGCCACACCTTCTGGTTCTGCAATCTTGTGTGTAAGATGAGGTTGAGCTCATGAAGATTATTAAATGGAAGTATCGCAATACCTGATATGAGCAGTAATTCATCTCTCCTAGTATTTTGAATCACAATATTAGACAATTCATGTCCACTTTATAATGTTGTACAGTAAACTCCAGATAAAGAGATCAGACTCACCAGAACCCAGCTGTGTCTCCATGAAGAGTGATGGGTCTATGGATCCTCCTAGGAACTTTAAAAGTGGAGACTCCTCATCTGTACACAGGTAACATCCCATAATTCTCAGAGTTAAAGTCAAACACGTTATCTGTTCATTCTGTATGATGTAGTGATATTATGTTACAGCTTTAATGTTCACATAAGAAGACTTAATCAGAAAACCTCAAATTAAAACAGAGGCTGTTTTTTTCCTATCTAGCACTGTGTTTTATAAATATTAATGCATTTGTACAGAATTATTCAATTAAAATTTGTGTTCTCAGTGATGTACTGTACAGAGTAAGATCAACATCACCAACATGACTTTGACACTAACACGAAAATAATAACTTAACACTGTCACCATTCAAAAAATCCCAGATTCTGTTAATTATAAAGTGATGTTTTTAAAAAATGTAGTTAAACAGTGAAAAGTAGACATGAGACAATACAGTAAAGCCATGATATGAGACATATCCTTATAGAGGCTTCGCAATAATGATAAAACAGTGTTGACAAAAATATTTTTAAATTATAAAACTTTTTTTTTTCTGTAATGGCAACAAATCCAGCTATAGTACTTGAACATTCTGTTTCATGTCCACTCTATAATGTTGTACAGTAAACTCCAGAGAAAGAGATCAGACTCACCAGAACACAGCTGTGTCTCCATGAAGAGTGATGAGTCTATGGATCCTCCTAGGAACTTTAAACGTGGAGTCTCCTCATCTGTACACAGGTAACATCCCATAATTCTCAGTGTTAAACACATTATCTTTTTATGATGTAGTACGTAAGGGTGCACCAATGAAATTCTGGGCCAAGACTGATATTTATGTAATGATTATATTAATTATAGTGTGGTTGATGGATAATACCCATGTTTTTTTTTTTGTTTAGCTACAGCACTTGTGTATTTTATACAGAAAATGTTCTCATTTGCACATTATAATAATCAGAAGCTTAGTTACATTGCTATTCAGTAATGCCAACTAGTGGCAATAGTTTTTTGTTAGTTAAATTAAACTTGAATTTGTGTAGAGAAGAGGAGAGCTACGATGCTGCTCTAAATAACCGTCTTGTGGATCCTGGACTCGTGTGAATGATGTTTTATTTTGTCAGAGTAAAGTTACAGTGTGGAAATTCATCGCAAGTGAGTTATTGGCTCTCTATGCTAATTGGCTATCCTGGGGCTATTGCTAATATTGCTAATAATTACAATGTTCCAGCAAAAGGGGTTGTACACTAGTAACCCAGTGTAAGGATCTTCACTATGACGGAAACTTCAAAGCACTTTTGCTGGATAAGAACATACACACAAATGCCTAAATATAAATGTTGTATGAGGTGGTACTATACGATTATATGGATCTTTCCCAAAGTTGCAGCTGGATCAATTACTGATGTCCCAGTCAGACCACGATTAAACAACACATAACTGATGCAACACAACAGAAAAACGTTGATCACTGCCAGCAGTGAATCTTTACTTATTTGCAGAGGCCGATAACAGCCGATGGGAGTTAACAAAGCAAATATCAGCCGATACCAATGTACAGCCAATAAATCAGTGCATACTTACTATTTTGTAACATTTTATTAACCACATAACATTTTATGTAACACATAGAAAGAAATTATCAAAAAAATCTGGAATTAAAACAGACATTTTTTTTCCTCCAGTTTTACAGTATTTTTATCATGTTGTATTTATCACAATGTTCTCTAAATGGTAATACACTTATACAAAATTATTCACTTAAATTTAGGGCTAAGTTTAGACTGTAGTAGAAAGTAATTGAAATGATCAACACCAACAACATGACTGTGACACTGACGAAAATAATAAAGTAAGACGATCACTATTGAAAAAAATTCTGATTGTGTTCATTGTGAAATGATGCAGTTAAACTGTAATGAGTGGACATGAGACAATGCAATAACACCATGATACGAGACGTATCCCATGACAGGTTACACAATAATGACGAGACGGTGTTGAGACAAAATTTTATTTTAAAATCGCAATACATTTATCATTATCTCTAATTGCAATTTACTGTCATAATAAACTCAACTGTGAGTGGGTGCCACTGGATAAATGCTTTTTGCAAATAAAGTGTTATGTAAAACCTTTTTTAAACATTATTAATATGAAAAAAAAAGATTAATCATGAAAACAATTATAAATCGGTGTCATCATCGCTCCGCCTGCTGTCTGATATCACCCTGTAATGCAGCTGCAGGTCACACTTTAACTACACAGATGAGGAAAACACTTGTCTTTATTTCCCTGTCCTATATAATTAATTCCTGGTTTCCACCAGCAGTACAAACACACAGTGCTTCTGAATGGTGTTAGACATGAGTGTGACTTGCATCAAGTACAGCACACAGATGTTGATATTAACCTGCATTTTAGATTGTGGTCAAACCAATCGTAATAGAAACTGGAGTGTACATATATACAGCAGTTTACAGTAACTACATTCAGAAAGCTGTATTATGGATGTGCTGTGAATTCTGGATAATGTGAAGATGTTAAACCTAGTTTCAGTATTATTATTTTCCGTGCATGCAGACAGAATAAAACAAGGCTGTTGGCCTGGTGTTTGCTTCTTATAGTTATGGTTTGCGCTATGACGTCTCTTTCTGATTACCTTAATTTTACATTTCTAATTATGAATGCTTTGAAGCAGTTAGGTTTCCTCTGTGACATTGTGCTCTCTGTGCTACTCGCTCTGGTGCTGCCATCTAGTGTGTCTGCTGAAGCCGAAAAATGTTGTCTCTTAGGCGCCCATTGACAGCAAGCGACAGAGCTCGTGTCAAGCTCAAACTGATATGTATTTATTCTTCATTATCATTCAGAATTATAATTATTATTAGTAGTAGTTCTCCGAATTTATTATTATTATTATTATTGTAACGCACCCGCGCGTGTGTGCAAAAGGGCTACAACGATGTATGATGTTAGCCTATACCAGTATTGTTTTGAATACATAAGGGTACTGGTGGCTCAGTGGTAGGTGATTCGCCTGCCATGCGGGAGGCCCGGGTTCGATTCCCTGCCGGTGCTATGTGCTAAAATGCCACGATATAGCCATTTCATTATCAAGTTATGCTTCATGCTTTTTTCTTAAGCTATGAAACACATTAGCACTCACCTTACAGTTGCTATGATTTAATGAATCATAAGCAAAAAGTGTAAAACAAAGGATTCACATTTATTACAATTTTACCCAGAGCGGGATTTGAACCAGGGTCTGGATGAGTTTATACTACTATTTAATCAACGCCACACCACGTGGAAAGCGGCAAAAATGCTTTAATTTCATTGGCTGTCACTGAGTGTCAGCTATTCACGACTGGCCCCCCGCGGAACACAGAATCCCCGGGCTTTGACTGCGCTTTCTCCATTCGTTATTACAGGGGCAGACTGGGACCAAAAAGTGTCCCTGGACTTCCTGGCCCACAGCAGCCCACACCATAATACATTGGCTCATTAATGTGGAAATACATTTTTAACACCAGTTACAAGTATAAAAATATAACACAATACAGAAATCAATGCTATTTAAACATGTTATTTAAAGTATCACTGAACATATATTGGGTCAAAGAAACGAAAAAAAAGAACACCAAGACAAACAACATATAAATCTATAAAGACAATATTTTAAAAGGAATGGCAATAAAACTGAACAGGTAAGCTTAAATAAAATCAGTAGCAGCATTAGCTCACGCTAGTAAACTTGTTACTTATTTTAATTATTATGGTAGTCAATATTAACACGAAATAATGCTGAGAAACATTATTTCAATTAATATTGACCACCATAATAATTACTAGCACAAGTTTATGCTGCTACTAATTTTATTCTGTTTGATTGCCATTCTTTTTACTTGGCTCTAGTAGATCAGGGGAGACGTGTTGGTCATCATCAGCATGTATTATGATGTGGGATGTGGGGGGGGGGGAGGGAGTCTCGCCCGGGGAGCAATTCAGTGTAGAACCGCCACTGCCTATTTTCCACAACATCACGTACTTCCCTGATCTCGGACTAAACTCCGCGCTTTGCTTTTATAATGTGGAGCAAGCCCAAGATCATATTAATGTAGCATTCATCATTCAAAGTTATTCTTATCAGTGTATAGTAAGTGTGATTTGAAAAGTGCTATAACTCCACCTGCCACAGTTTCAGCCCAGTGGAACAATCTGACCACATGTGAAGTGCCATGAAAAAATATTTGCCCCTTCCTATTTTTTTTCTTTTCATATTTGTTACACTTGTATAGGTGGATTTTCACCTAAACACTTTAGGTGAGAACGTATAGGTTAATATGTATAGGTGAGAACAGCTGATTCACACTTGGGGAGAGTGAACAATTAGCATTTGAATGTTGTCTGGCATTGACACTAAAAGAACAATAGGATTAATAGAAATAGGAGGCACTAAAGAGGAGAATTTTAATTTAGACTATAAAAAAATTAACCTGCGTCTATTTTTAGGCGTGCCAGCTGCCAATTTTTAGTTAGAAGTTTTCAATACAAATCTTATAATGCCCACATGACATGCTGGTGAGCTATCCATGCCAATATTTTCGGGCTTGCACCCCGCGCTATAAAATACGGCCATCCGCGGACAGCAGCTCCTGCCTCCGTCCGCTCGCGCTGGCTCTTCTTTGAAGTCCCTGGGGCGCATTTCATTTGCCCCGCATGCATGCCGCACTTCCGCGTTGTGTGTGCGCGTCTTACTCACACTGGGTAGTAAAATCCACTGTAAACCAGCAAACCCCGAGTATTTTATAGCGCGGATGAACCCGGGATCATTAGCAAGGAGAGCTCTTCTTCACTATTTGTGCCTAATTCCGCAGCCCCGCTTTTTTCGCATATCTGAAGGAGAGGCCGCCTAACTAGTGAGCGAGGAGCGTTATTGATTTGGGTGCACGCCGTGACAGGCTAAAAAAAAAAATATTGTCCTCAAAAATGTAACAGATGAGGACTCTGATTAATGTGCAAAAACTATATAATAAAACTATATAAGACTACATGCCTTTATAAGACTCAACTTTTATTTAAGCGCACTCACAATAACGAAAAAACGTGATTTTATAAATGTTTGAAAGCAAATAAGGTGCGCTGTTCTGTATTGTTTTTGGTAAACTTGAGCGTGTCAGAAAATGAACGCAAACGTTTTTTTAAATGGTCAGAGTCAGTCTGCTTGCTGTTTTCCCGACGCGTTCATAATCATTAGTCTACTTCTGCCGGTGCGCTCTGGAAAACTCCATGCATGCGGCTAAGTGCTGATTAAAACTATGGAGTAAATTAAAGAGGAGAATCACGATGCCGAATCGAAGTCCTGAGCCCAAACCTCATTTAAATTAACAAATATTATAAGTAAAAAAAACAATAGCCCACGTTTAAAAAACGTTTATAAATTCTTTCCGACATGAGTAGGTCCGGTGTTATGCGCAGAGCGCCGGGAGATTTCCTGAAGCTCCGAAATCACTGGGGCATTTTTTCTAAATAGATGCTATCTTTAATAACTGATGGAGGTTTTGAGTTGTATACACACACATTTTTAAGGGGTTTAAAACGAATTAATAAGTCAGAGCAGACCTACATGAAAGGTGAGAAGTGAGTAACTGCGCGCGCTGTCGCGGTGTATATACTGTACAACACACGTTTATCAACCTTTTGAAAAAAACGCTGCCTTTTGTAAAGTGAAAGTACTTTACAAAAGACGAACAGCTTTATTTCATAAATTCACAATCACATCACATTCCAGCTATTATTTCCAGCCGTGGTTAAATAATGGATGAAATAATTATTAAATGCTGGACACAAACAGCAAATATGATGATTATTATAAAAAGCCAGAAGAAGTTTGTGTTCATAAAATAATATTTACTTAATAATATAATATATATAGTTCATTCATGTTTTCTGATGATGTCGACACATTTTTACGTTTTAAATAAGATATGTTGGCATATTCACGAATCAGGACATTCGCATAGTTAAGACTATCAGATAGCCTACTATCAGGAAATTAAATTAATTTCAACACCATGTAAACCGAGACATTGCCATGTCTTTTACTGTTTTGTCCCTGTTAAAACATTACAAAAAATATATAAGAAACTTATTAAGAATTTTAAAGCACGAATTTGGGCATCTCATTTCATCATTATGAAAAATATGAAGCACATATACACACATTTATCATGAAAGATCTGTTGTAAAGCAAAATAAAATTCATGTTTGCTTCAGCATTGGAAACAATATTGTTTTAGACTAAGTAATTATACACAGTTCTTCGTTGTACAGTACTTGATCCGGCTTTTAGATAAAGTCCTTCCACGCGCCATCTGGCGGATATTCAGTGAAGCACAACACATTTATTTAAATTCCCGAATGTTGCTCACGGCAAGTCGCGGCACGCCGTGCGCTAAATTGAGGCATCCCGCGGGAAAACACGCGCAGTCTTAATGGCCACATCTGTAGAGCTCATCAAAATATTAAATAGAAGTATCGCAACACACAATATGAGCTGCCAGTTCGTCTCTCCTAGTATTTTGTTAATCACAATATTCCTGACAACTAACTTCTATCTCATGTCCACTCTATAATGTTGTACAGTAAACTCCAGATAAAGAGATCAGACTCACCAGAACCCAGCTGTGTCTCTATGAAGAGCAATGAGTCTATGGATCCTCCTAGGAACTTTAAAAGTGGAGACTCCTCATCTGTACACAGGTAACATCCCATAATTCTCAGAGTTAAAGTCAAACACATTATCTGTTCATTCTGTATGATGTAGTGATATTATGTTACAGGTTTAACGACTTTGTAGAAAAAGTAGTAAAACTTAAATTGAAACAGGAAGATTTTTTTTCAATTCTACCATATTTTTCTTCAAATGTTAATGCACTCAGAAATTTCCTAAAATTATGACTAAGCTCCAGGTTTCCAGCAACCATGTAAAGGATAAGCAGTACAGAGAATGAGTGAAACATTAGGACTAAAATTTAGGTTGTAGTATTCAAGTGGTTAAAAATTAGTGTCTTTAAGCATTTTCTTGTTCCCAGTGATCCACAGAAGACGGGAGACAGAAACAAAAAGATCATTATTACAGATACAAGGTAAGATCAACAATAAATACATCACACACTGGTGTTAAAAACCTCTCTGCTGTTATTTCATACAGAGTGATTAGATAATAGCAAACATACAGGAGATATACAAAGTGACAAAACCATAAAGAACTGTCTGTGGTAACCACTCAGAAAATGTGATTTTTACTAATTAACCCTCATGTCTCACCATGTCTTCCTACTTCACTCTGTCACAGACATGACATGGAATCTGCTGCTGTGAATGAATTCCAGAAAAAGTTCAGATTAAATCTGATGAAGAAGTTTGAGTGTGTAAATGGAGTCATAATAAATCAGGAAAACCGAACGCTCCTGAATGAAATCTACACAGAGCTCTACATCACAGAGGGAGACAGTGGAGACGTCAATAAAGAACATGAGGTGAGACAAATCGAGGCAGCGTCCAGTAGAACAACATCAGAGGAAACACCAATCAAATGCAATGACATCTTTAAGCCCTTATTGGATCAAGACAAACCCATCAGACCTGTGCTGACAAAGCCCTTATCTAAAAAACCCAAATCCATCAGAACTGTGCTGACAAAGCTCTTATCTAAAAAAACCAAACCCATCAGAACTGTGCTGACAAAGCTCTTATCTAAAAAACCCAAACCCATCAGAACTGTGCTGACAAAGGGAGTCGCTGGCATCGGAAAAACAGTCTCTGTGCAGAAGTTCATTCTGGACTGGGCTGAAGGGAAAACAAATCAGGACCTCTCGCTCATATTTCCACTTCCTTTCAGAGAGCTGAATCTGATGAAAGACCAGAAACTAAGTCTGATGGAGCTCCTTCATGTCTGTTTTAAGGAAACAAAAGAAACAGAAATCTCCAGTTTGGAAGAGGTTCTGTTCATTTTTGATGGATTGGACGAGTGTCGTTTTCCTCTGGATTTCCAGAACACAGTGAGAGTGTGTGATGTAACTGAATCAGTATCAGTGCCTGTGCTGCTGATAAACCTGATCAAAGGGAATCTGCTTCCCTCTGCTCTCATCTGGATCACCTCCCGACCAGCAGCAGCCGATCAAATCCCCTCTGAGTGTGTCGATCGAGTCACAGAGGTACGAGGGTTCAATGACCCACAGAAGGAGGAGTACTTTAGGAAGAGGATCAGTGATCAGTGCCTGGCCAATGACATCATCACACACCTGAAGTCATTAAGAAGCCTCTACATCATGTGTCACATCCCAGTCTTCTGCTGGATCTCAGCCACTGTTCTAGAGAGAATGTTGCGTGAAGCAGAGAGTGGAGAGATCCCCAAGACTCTGACTCAAATGTACACACACTTCCTCATCATTCAGCTAAACATCATAAGAGAAAAGTATTCAGAGAAGCAGGAGAGTGATAAAGAAATGCTTCTCAAACTAGGACGACTGGCTTTTGAGCAGCTGGAGAAACACAACCTGATCTTCTATGATGACGACCTGAGAGAGTGTGGCATTGATGTGAGAGAAGCAGCAGTGTACTCAGGTGTGTGTACACAGATCTTCAAAGAGGAGTTTGAGCTTCACCACAGTAAAGTGTACTGCTTTGTTCATCTGAGTATTCAGGAGCATCTCGCAGCTCTGTATGTGCACCTGATGTTCATGAGGGAAAAGAGAAATGTTCTTGAACAGAGTCAGTCCTTTAAGACAATCTCAGATGTTCACATTAGTTATGTAGATCAGGCCTTAAACAGTAAGACTGGACATCTGGATCTTTTCCTCCGCTTTCTTCTGGGTCTCTCACTGGAGTCCAATCAGAAACTCTTACATGACTTAGTAACACAGATAGGAAGAAGCTCACAGAGCAAACAGGAAACAGTTCAGTACATTAAGAAGAAGATCAGTGAAGATCTTCCTACAGAGAAATCCATCAATCTGTTCCACTGTCTGAATGAACTGGGTGATGATTCTCTAGTGGAGGAAATCCAACGCTACCTGAAATCTGGAAAACAAAGTGAACTCTCTTCCTCACAGTGGTCTGCTCTGGTGTTTGTCTTACTGACATCAGCAGAAGAGCTGGAGGAATTTGACCTGAATAAATATATCAGTCCAGAGAAGATAACAGAAACTGTTCTTGTGAGGGTGATGCCTGTGATTGCAGCATCCAGAAAAGCAATGTAAGTTAATCTGTATAAATCTGTTCTACTGTAGAAAGAGAGAAACTGAAAACACTTTGATAAATATTTACTTTAAGATGTTTTGAGCTTCAGGTGATACAAAGTGGTGTTAATGTGAATAACTAAATAGTTAGATAAGAGAATAACGATGATGTGAACAAATGAATAAGACTGAAGGGCAGATATTAAATGTGTGGAAGACAGTTTCTGTCTGTTGAGGTGAAAAACACTTTTCAACTCTTGCATTAATGCCTTGTTGCCTGAAATAATGAGAAACATTATTGATATTCTGATTTCTTCTGACAGTAAAGTTGGTTTTATTCTGGATATTTAACACATGACAAAATTTAAACAAAACTCTTTATTTAAATAAACCTTGTCAATTTCATACCCATGTCTATAGAATTAAAAAATTTCCTTGTAACTTTCTTTTATTTGTTTTCACATTAAATGTGTTAGACTAGAAGTGCAGCTATACACACACTGAGCCGATTTCAGTGTTATTAGTAAAACATTTTTGCTATTATATCTTTATAGAAGGATTGTAATTGATGAGAGTGGTTGTTGGGGTGTCGCCCCTTATCGGTGCACTGCTGTTGGCAAGCCCCATTCAATTCATTTAATTTGCTTGAAGGGGCCTAAATTTACTTTTTATTGTACAGTCTAATGACTCACTCTTGTGTGTTTACATGCAAAAACTATGAAGAAAACACATCACTTCCCTTTTTCTTATTTAATTGTTTATATTTTTTCTTTATAAATCCGTGCTTCAGATTTGCTAGAGTTAATGACGTTTGAGTGTAAAAGTGTGTAATTTGTTGAAGACCCTCCACCAGCCCGGGGCTCAGCTCCACCCAGTAGTCTCCATATTGTTCACCCACAAGAAACACAACAGACCCCAGTCACTGTAGTGTGAATTAGAGAAGTGAGAGTTCCAGGCTGAAATGATGTGGTGTTGGTTTTACCCAAGAACAACTAACTTTGTTTTTGCTCCCAACTACTGAGGACATGAAAAACAAATGTCATTTATTTATTTACCATAGAAATGTTCTGGCAGCTGCGTGTGTGTGTGTGTGTGTGTGTGTGTTTGTGTGTGTGTTTGTACATTTGACATGGGAATGTTCTCTCAGTGAGGGACAGTTCAGAGTTTAATATGCTAAAAGAAGAAAAGTACAGTGGAACCTCTAATTACGAGACTAGACGAGCAAAGATTTTTAATACATTTTGACTTGAAAAACGAACAAGTCTTGGTTTACGAGTATCATGTATCACGCATGCGCTTCTTGTTTTGACGCCAAGTGTCACATGATCACAACTGAGCCAACGGTTTTTCTCTCTCTTGCGCTGCAGAATTGTGGATAATTGTCCCCCCTGCTAGGTCTTAGTGCTTGTCTGTCACACTCTGACCGTGTGTGTGTGTGTAAAACATATTTTATTTTGTGTCTGTATGTGTGTGTGTACAGTGTGTACAGTAAAGCAAAAGCAAGTCTCATTAGAGACGTTAAAAATCCACTTTCTCTCTCTCTGTGTATCAGCCTGTACTTTGTCATTGCACACGGTCCCCCTTCTCTCTCTCTCTCTCTCACACACACACACACACACACACACATACTCTTGTCTTCAGGCACACAACCCTCCTCCCCTCGCTTTCACTCACACACACACTCTCTGCTCTACACAGAAACACTGCTCTGTCGTGATTCTTTTCAAAAGTAAAGTGCAGATTCATTTGTTTGTTTGTTTTACTTTATAGCAGTGATTTCGTTAGTGTGTCGCTCACACACGTGTCATTAGCGATGTTCTTTGTTAATTTTTCCGATAAAACAGTCTTAATGTTAATGTGTTTGTGAACCTTAAATAAGAGATGAAGAAGGGTTCCTCTGTAAGATGAGAAGAGGGAGAGGGAGGGGTCTGATTCCTCCTCTCCGCTTATTTTAGCTTCACACTCACACACACTTACACACACTGTTAGCCTGTTAGCTAATGCTAGGTACTGTATCTACGTGAAGCTTCTTCACCACTGGGCTGGTTATCATTTCAGTAACTCACTAATGACAGAACAAATCTAATGTCTTATCTGTTCAGATAAATCTAACTCTGAAGGAAACTTTTTGTTTTTACATCAGACTCTCACTTCCCAATCTGTCTGAATCTTATGCTCCATGTTTATACAGTGTGTGTGTGTGTGTGTGACGATGAAGCTGAAACTCCCACCAAGTCGATTCTGAGCCGCTCTGACTGTAAAATTACTATTACAGCATTTATCTGTTTTGTCTAACTGCTGTTTGTGATTTTGGTGTTTATAAAAATGAGAAGGTGCAGTGAAAGCTTTGAGGATCTGTTTGATCATTTGTTTTAGTGTTAGTTCATTATGTCTTATTTTATTTCCTTCAGTATCAGGTGTGATAGAATTGAAGGGAGAAGTGGTGACGCTCTGGTCTCAGTGCTCAACTCAGAAACCTCCAATCTAAGAGAACTGCGTCTGACTGTGAAGACACTCGACCTGTACATGAATAAACTAACAGACTCAGGAGTGAAGCGTCTCTGTGCTGTACTGGAGAATCCTCACTGTAAAGTGGAGACACTGAGGTAAGATCATCTCTCTGAGTCACAAAAAAGCAGCAGTTAATAGTTGTATACAGTGATTTAGTAACTGACATTTTTCTGCACAAATATATTACTCACTAATAATAATAATAATAATAATAATAATAATAAACCAGGATGTAATGTTGAAGTGTGTGTCATTGTGTGATATGAAAAATTAAATCATTATTTAAAAACTGCATTTTCTATTTTATTTGGATATCTTTGTTAAATATTAAAAATTTATTAACTGATTCATCTAGGTGTGACAAATATACAAAAAAAAACATAAAATGAAGGGGCAAATAATTTAAAGCACTGTAAATATTAATCAGGCTGTAAATGTGTTGTTGAAGTGTGTGTCATTGTGTCTCTGCAGGTTGCGTGGTTGTGGTGTCTCAGATGAAGGCTGTGCTGCTCTGACTTCAGCTCTGAGATCAAACCCCTCACACCTAAGAGAACTAGATCTGAAGGGGAATGAAATAGGAGACTCAGGAGTGAAGTGTGTCTCTGCTGTACTGGAGAATCCTGACTGTAAACTGGAGACACTGGGGTAGGATCATCTCTCTGAGAGTCACATGACCTGCTCCTCAGTAAGACACATTCTCTAATAGTGAGACTGAAGCAGAAGTTTTAGGTTGATCATCAGTGTCCTGAGGAGGAAGATTGTTTCTTTTCACTGCACACTGATGATTTGTCACAGAGTCTTTGGGTCAGATGTACGTATGTAAGAAGCTGCAGCACAAAACCTGACTTGATGCGACTGCAGTGTGTCTGAAATGACTGTGAAATTTACTACAACACTGTAACTAATCACACAAACTGAGACACAAACTAACTGCACTGTGTGAGCTGCAGGGTTTAAAAGCAGCAGTGACATTCTCAGAGATGAACATTAGTTCTGTTAGTGAGGATTATTTCAGTACATCAGTGTCTATCTGCTATGAACAGGGTTGCCAGATCTGTGTTACAGAAACAGTCCAGGGAACAATCAGTATTAAACCCATGCAGATTTCCGCTGTGGGGGTGGGGGGGGGGATGTAAAGCCGAGAGTGTGTGTGTGTGTGTGTGTGTATTCACACACACTCTCTGCCTTACACAGACACACACACACGTACACAAACACACACGCACACTCAGAAACTCTGCAAGCACTAAGACCCAGCAGAGGAGACGATAGGTAATCGTCCCCCCTGCTGGGTCTTAGTGCTTGCAGAGTTTCTGCGTGTGTGTGTGTGTGTGTGTGTATTCACCCAGCAGGGGAGACGATTACCTACAATTCCGCAGCACAAGAGAGGGATAAACCCTTGGCTCAGTTGTGATCACGTGATGCTTGGCATCAAAACAAGAAGCACATGCGTGATACATGATACTTGGTGCTCGTGAACCAAGACACTGTTCGTTTTTAAAGTCAAAATATATTAAAAAATCTTTGCTCATCTTGCGGAACACTCGTAAACCGCGTTACTCGTAATCCGAGGTTTCACTGTACATTTTAAGATAATTAATTTAATGTCTTAGAGTCAGATATTTAAATCACAAAGTTAAAACACACATTTAACCTTCAGCTGACCTTGTACTCCATTGTGGTACTTGTTATTGTACAAAAGCCATCCTCGCTCTACAGCATTTATGTACATGTGTATGAGACTTTTACACAGTACTGTACATTTTATTTACTGAAAAATATTATTCAGTAATAAATGATCAGTCAGTAATATTGTTTATTAAAGACATGAGTTTTGATTCTCCTCAAAAGTAACGTTTTAGGCCTGAAATTAGTATAACTTGGTTTAAATTAATGATTGTTTGTTTTTCACCCTGATTCAGACTTTTCCTTCCGTGATTCTGCAGTAATATAAATCTACAGTGTTATATAAATGTCTAGTGTTATTAAACAAAGGTTATGGAGAAACAAGTTTATTGTCCCTGTATAGTGCACTATAAGTCTGTTAGAGAACCATTTTGTAGACTCACCATTTTTAAATAAAATAATAAACCAAGATGTAAATGTGTTGATAAAGTGTGTGTCATTGTGTCTCTGCAGGTTGCGTGGTTGTGATGTCTCAGATGAAGGCTGTGCTGCTCTGACTTCAGCTCTGAGATCAAACCCCTCACACCTGAGACACCTGGATCTGTCCTGTAATAATCTAGGAGATTTAGGAGTGAAGTGTGTCTCTGCTGTACTGGAGAATCCTGACTGTAAACTGGAGACACTGAGGTAAGATCATCTCTCTGAGAGTCACATGACCTGCTCCTCAGTAAGACACATTCTCTAATAGTGAGACTGAAGCAGAAGTTTTAGGTTGATCATCAATGTCCTGAGGAGGAAGATTGTTTCTTTTCACTGCACACTGATGATTTGTCACAGAGTCTTTGGGTCAGATGTACGTATGTGAGAAGCTGCAGCACAAAACCTGACTTGATGCGACTGCAGTGTGTCTGAAATGACTGTGAAATTTACTACAACACTGTAACTAATCACACAAACTGCAGCTAAGACACAAACTAACTGCACTGTGTGAGCTGCAGGGTTTAAAAGCAGCAGTGACATTCTCAGAGATCAAAATTAGTTCTGTTAGTGAAGATTATTTCACTACATCAGTGTCTATCTGCTATGAACAGGGTTGCCAGATATGTGTTACAGAAACAGTTCAGTGGACAAGCAGTATTAAACCCATGCAGATTTTCTTAATAGTGTAGAGGATTTATAAACTGTGGCAGTAAAATTCACTTTTCGATCATTAAGGACAGTCACATGAGTCTCTGTAGTGTGTGTACAGCTTGTGTCAAATCAATTTAAACAATCCCACTCTTTAGATTTGTCCTTTTTGTGACGTCCACACAATTTTCCTAAAAAGCAAAAGAAACGTGTTAGACCATCCTCCAGCTCGGGGCTCAGCTTCTCCCATGGGGAACATGTTATATTTTTACTGAGTGAATCAGAAATTTTATGTACAGCTTGCCCAGAACACGTGTGTGCGTGTGTGTGTGTGTGTGTGTGAGAGAGAGAGGGAGAGAGAGACATTTCACATTTAAAAGATTTATCACTGAGGGACGATTCCGAGCTGGTTTCTGAAAATAATACAGATAAGGTTTGGATCCTAAAGCTCCAAGTGTTACTATAGAGTAAACACACAAAATGTCAGACACTCATGCTGCTGCCATATCGTTATGTATACAGAACAACTGTTCAGATCATTTTCTTGGTAGGTGTTGTGTGTATATATATATATCATTATGTCTAAATGTGTGTGTTGGTGTTTGCAGTAGGACTGTTATGGATTAGAATCACAGCTGTAGTTCTGTCGGAGCGCACCGGCACCACATTTAATCACCTTTCTCTCCAGGTGAGGAGAAACAGGGTTTAAGTTGCCGTAGTTACCTTAAAGTGAGTTGAGTGATTCATGTTGTTAACTCCTGCACTGAGTAAAATACACAGTAACATTCCACCTTAAAAGTTGCCAGAGAATGTAGCTGTGTTGCTAGCTAATGCTAACTAATAAAATAAAGAGGCATAGAAACATTTTATTTTTTTAAACATATAAAAGGGTAACATCAGTGATAAATTGTAGTGTGTGTGTGTGTGTTACTGGTCCTGAGATAACTGTGTACACACATGCGTGTCTCATAAATGTTCTGGTTCATAAAGAAATATCACTACAGCTCTGGTAAGAATATCTAGATCACATTATTTTGTTAGTTTTCCTGATGTAGTTGCTGCTATAATTAGGTATTTACCAGATGTGAGATATGTGTATAATAATATCTGTCATGATCAGCAGCAGGTGCTTTTCTACTAATATGGTAACAATCAGAAAATACATTGAGTATCAGATACGCTCTGTTTTAAGGTTAGTGTTTATTAATCTTGTCTGCTGAATTTAGACACACTGTGAGGTTAATACTGCTAACTGTAGCTTGTACTGGCTCTCAGTAGCAATAGACATGTTGTGTGTGGATATAAGAGTGTTATTTTACCATGATAGACTTAATTCCACCTGTTTAGTGATATAAAGTGATATTCATATAAAATTAAAAACCGTACTGATATGGAGTTACATCTTTGGGCCATTGGTAGGTTTGTGGCTAATGGCTAACAGTTAGCCTTCTTTAACACTTAATTTTGGTTTTCCTTTGATATAACTGAACATTTACAATATTACAGTCGACCTGTTGCTGCAGAAAAATCCCTTTTTCCGTTTATGTTCATTAGAATTTAGGTTCAAAACGCAGGAAAAACGACTGTGAAATGCCTTATAACATCCCCAACATAAGTGGGTTAAAAGAGGATATATTTTTCCCAACCATTTTTGGTATCTGTGTACTGAATGGTTAGGACAATGCAGGTCACCAAAGGGTCGTTCCAGGGCAGTTTATTTAATAATTAGCACTCGGCCGGCAGGACAACTTGTATTTTTTCCTTGTAACTGTGAAAAGAACTTAAAATGGGCCGTCGTTTTTAATTGTATGCATAAGTGTAGTACATCATTTAAATCTGTAAAGGGTCTACTTTTATTTATGTACACTCACAATATCCATAAAACACTGAGCTTTTGTAAAATATAGAAAATAAACAGGGTCGCTTTCAGCCGTCTCAGTCTCCGCTCTCTCACATCTTTCTGAAACGCGTCGCTAAAATGAACTGAAACACCGCAAATACTGCACACACACAGACATAAGAAATATATCTACAGAAAGCTTAAATAATCTTAATAAAGCAAGTTAAATTAAATACAAATATTCTCAGTTTATGTAATCTATATAAATCCAATGAGAGGTACAGTCTTCCTGTATGATAATGGCCTGAGACAGGAAACCCCCACACGCTAGTCACAGGGAAACAGTTAGGGTAATCTACATACAAGGCCACGCCCCCAACACATGCACAGACAAACACACACACAAACACACACACCGATTCAGTGAGTTCTCTGAGTGTGTGAAGGTGTCATGTGCTGTACAGGTTTCTGAAGCTCTACAGAATGTTCTGGACCGTGGGAGGAGTTTAGAGCTCTTATATAATCCTTATTCTGTTAATAGAAAACTGACTTTATTTTTCCTCGTTTTGGCTTTGGCCAGCTTATATGTAAATAAAACACTGCGATATTACACTTCTAACAATAATAAGTAAAAGATTATAAATTATAAAATAATTAATTAAATGTCTCGGAGTCAGATATTTAAATCACAAAGTTAAAACACACATTTAACCTTCAGCTGACCTTGTACTCCATTGTGGTACTTGTTACTGTACAAAAGTCATCCTCGCTCTACAGCACTTATGTACGTGTCTTATACTTTTACACAGTACTGTACATTTTATTTACTGTAAATTTTATTCAATAATAAATTATCAGTCAGTAATATTGTTTATTAAATACATGAGTTTTGATTCTCCTGAAAAAGTAAAGCTTTAGGCTTGAAATTAGTATAACTTGGTTTAAATGAATGATTATGTTTGTTTTTCACTCTGATTCAGACTTTTACTTCCTTGATTCTGCAGTAATACAGTATATATAGTCCTATATAAATGTCTAGTGTTATTAAACAAAGGTTATGGAGAAACAGGTTTATTGTCCCTGTATAGTGCACTATAAGTCTGTTAGAGAACCAAGTTGTAGACTCACCATCTTAAAAATAAAATAATAATCCAGGATGTAAATGTGTTGATGAAGTGTCACATGGATGCCCCGTGTGTCTCTCTGGGATGCGTCTGGTGTCTGGGAATGATTCTCTCTACCTAGAAAATGGTTCTGGCCTTGACTGGTGTTGGCAACTGTTTCTCTGGGGACTTGACAGTTCGATAGTTCAGGACTGGAACTTCTTACAAGTCTACCTGAGTCTTCAATAACTACCTGGACTCCATATTAACATCAATTAACATCAGCTATTATAGCTGAACTGCCTCCCACCCTACTCACTGTATAAATGCAGATCATTTACTGCTTTCTGTTTCACCCAAATGAGGATGGGTTCCCTGTTGAGTCTGGTTCCTCTCAAGGTTTCTTCCTATTACCATCTCAGGGAGTTTTTCCTTGCCACTGTCGCCCTCGGCTTGCTCACCAGGGACAAACTGACCATTTTGATTCATACAAATTTACATTTCATACAAACTTAAATAATTCTTTTGACTATGTAAAGCTGCTTTGCGGCAATGAAAATTGCTAAAAGCGCTATACAAATAAAATTGAATTGAAATTGAATTTAATTAAAGTGTGTGTCATTGTGTATCTGCAGGTTGTGGGATTGTGGTGTCTCAGATGAAGGCTGTGCTGCTCTGACTTCAGCTCTGAGATCAAACCCCTCACACCTGAGAGAACTGGATCTGTCCTATAATAAAATAAGAGACTCAGGAGTGAAGTGTGTCTCTGCTGTACTGGAGAATCCTGACTGTAAACTGGAGACACTGGGGTAAGATCATCTCTCTGAGAGTCACATGACCTGCTCCTCAGTAAGACACATTCTCTAATAGTGGGACTGAAGCAGATGTTTTGGGTTCATCATCAATGTCCTGAGGAGGAAGATTGTTTCTTTTCACTGCACACTGATGATTTGTCACAGAGTCTTTGGGTCAGATGTACGTATGTAAGAAGCTGCAGCACAAAACCTGACTTGATGCGACTGCAGTGTCTGAAATGACTGTGAAATTTACTACAACACTGTAACTAATCACACAAACTGCAGCTGAGACACAAACTAACTGCACTGTGTGAGCTGCAGGGTTTAAAATCAGCAGTGACATTCTCAGAGATCAAAATTAGTTCTGTTAGTGAGGATTATTTCACTACATCTGTGTCTATCTGCTATGAACAGGGTTGCCAGATCTGTGTTACAGAAACAGACAAATGGACAAGCAGTAATAAACCCATGCAGTTTCCCTCATTAGTTCTTTTTTTTACATTTTAAAATAGTCTTATATTATAACACATTTAGTCATAAATACAGAATGTCTATGAATAAACCCACAGACTCAAATCCATTCATATAGTAACACAGAGCTAAAGTAGAGAACACCATTAGTAGGGGTGTGTGTGGGTGTGTGTGTGAGAGTAGATCACAGGGGTCAATACTGATTAACATACTTTAGATAAAATGCCCAAGTTTTCCCTCTCTCCGACACACACACACACACACACACACAGACACAGGGCTTGTGTTGATGTTTATATCCTGAGAGAGTGAAGTGTGTGTCATTGTGTCTCTGCAGGTTGGTGTATTGTGATGTCTCAGATGAAGGCTGTGCTGCTCTGACTTCAGCTCTGAAATCAAACCCCTCACACGTGAGAGAACTAGATCTGAAGGGGAACAAAATAGGAGACTCAGGACGAAAGTGTCTTTCTGCCCTTAAGCACAATAAACATTACAAACTACAGACACTAGAGTGAGTAATAATCTCTTTATATAAACACTGAAAGATTAACAGACTGATTAGCATTATTTTGTACATTAGCATTAGCTTGTGCATTTCTCCTTAGTTCCAGTAAATATCAGATTACAGAGTTAAAATTTCACTTTATTCTATTTAATCAGACTTTTTCTAACAATTATCTTTAATGCTGTTTGGTGTTGATTGTAAATGAACAGCTGGTCTCCTTGTGACACCCTGCTATCTCTGACTTCATACTGCTGCTTCTGTCTGAATAAGATGATCTCAGCTTTTCCCTGTTTCTGATAAGCAGCAGACTTTCTCCTCAACTCTCATAAAAACTCATAAAAATCATCATCTTTAATGCCACACTGACACAAATATTAGATTTAATCAGCTACTTTACTCACTTTGACACTCCTTCCAGCTCTCCACCTTCTTACCGTGTCTTCTGTCATTCCTGTAAAATTCACTTCCACTTTTTCTTAAAGTCTGCACTTAAATATACATGTAGAACAGGAGATAAAACACACAGCAGTGTGAGTTACTTTATAAAAAGCTCTAAAGACTGTGATTGTATAAGAGCAGTAATGTCATGATAAACGTCTGCCCACTTTCGTGTTAGAACTTGTGTAAGTTCTTATTTGTTTTAGTTAAATGTTCTAACTCAAATATTGCACATGTATGAATAAATGTTGAATAAAATTATGAACAGAAAATGATAATGTTTCTCTTGGAGCAGAGATGATTATGTGCTGTTGGTCATGAAGTACAAAAATCCAGTTTGTTTATTGATTCAGATGTTTTTCTTTTATTTTTAGGTTGTAGTAAACATCTGTGTGAGATGAAGACTTCAGTGTTCCTGCATTTCTATGTTGGGGAACAGACAACACAGTCTTTGAATTTTTAACTAATTAAACAGACTTAAAAAGTTACATGATCTGAATCCAGTAGAACTCCTTTGGGGTGTGGATAAACAGGAAATTCACAGCACGAAGGAACACCTGAAGAACCTACTGTGTGATGTGATCAGGTCAACATGGACCAGAATCTCAAAGCACTATAGTTTTTTTTTTTTTTTTTTTTACTAGTTTGTGTCATGTGTCACGTTTTTCCCACCATCTGATTATTCCAGTGATTTAAACACGTGCTGTGCGCTGCTCAGATCGCTGGATTATTGTGTGTTAAAACCTCGATTCTCTCGTGTTTTCTTTCATCGTCTTCACGTTAGGACTTCGCTTTGTTTTTTTTTTGTTCTTGATTTTTTGCCTGCCGAGTCAGATTATTCGCCTGCTCTTTGATCTCCTGGTTTGGACCCATGCTTTCCCCTTTGATTTACGGCTCCTGTCTCTTATCCTTTTTGTTTCTGTTTGCCTTACTCCTTTGTATTTACCACACCCTGCATCTCGTTACAGTCATTATCCGCACTTGGATTTATATCGTTCTGCCCCACGCCCGTAGCAGAATAATCCAGCCAGCTATGGATCCAGCGGCTTCTGACCGTTTGAGAGTGGCACTAGAAAGTCTGACCGTTTGAGAGCGGCACTAGAAAGTCAAGGTGCTCTGCTTGGGACTCATCAGCATCATCAGCAAGAACTACTCAGCACAAAGCAGTCTCTTGCTGACGTCACATCTCAGCTCCAGAGGCTCCAACTCTCCCTAACACAAGGAGAAAATCCTCACGTGCAACAGGAGCCACGCCTCCCCGCCCCTCCTACCTACGAGAGAGATCCAGGCACCTGTCGCTCCTTTCTATCTCAGTGTTCCCTGATTTTCGAGCTCCAGGCCTTCACCTTTTCCACTGAACGATCCAAGGTGGCCTACGTCATCACGCTTCTGTCAGGACGCGCCCGGGAATGGAGCACCGTGTTTTGGAATGCCCACGACCCCTGCTGTTCCAATTACAAGGACTTCGCCAGAGAAACAAAGAAAGTGTTCAACCGCTCATGCCACGGCAGAGAACTCCGCCAAGGCTTGCGCTCGATTATGCCATTGAGTTCCAGACCCTGGCCCTTTCCAGCAGTTGGAACGACCGTGCACTATGCGACGTCTCCAGAGAAACTCCAAGATGACCTAATTTCACGAGAGCTCCCCTCGTCTCTCCAAGAGCTTATGGATCTGGCCGGTCGAGTAGACTCACGCCTCCGTCTTTGTAAGCCGCACCGGTTTTCTCCACCCAGGACTCTGCCGCGACCCCCACCTCTACGAGTTGATCCCCAGGAGGATGCCCATGCAACTGGGCAGGACTTGCATCACCCCAGAAGGGCGCCACCGCCGCCAAGTAAAAGGAGCCTGCTTTTACTGTGGGAAACCAGGACACCTGCTCAAGAACTGGCCAGAAAAAGGTGGCGCTTTCTAGTTCAGCTGGGAGCACTAGAGGGCGAGAATCCAAGAAGGCTCCCAGATCAACATCACCTGATTCCCATCCTCCTTATCCATGAGCAAAAGACCCACCAAGTGCAGGCAGTACGGTACGGTTCGGACCGTAATCTGCTGAATGCGGCTTCGGCCAAAACCCTGGGTATCCTCAACCTCAAGGTCCAGGCCCTCGACGGGAGTCCGCTCCCATCTATCACCCACAGAACCCCTGTCATTGGCCTAAGGGTCTCAGGCAACCACTTGAAACAGACGTTGCTGTTCATCATGCAGATCACATACCACGGTCGTCCTAGGCCTTCCCTGGTTAACCGAACACAGCTCGCACATTGATAAGGTCAGGAACTGGGTCAGGAACTCGATTATAGCCTGAATATCACGTCATGTTTACGCGCCGCCACCACACCATGCCTCGACCCCGCCCCCACAGAGGAGCCACCCGACCTCACCCGTTTTCCCCCGGAGTACCACGATCTCAGGACTGTTTTTAGCAAATCACGTGCGGTCTCTCTCCCCCCAACGACCATACGACTGCGCCATTAACCTGCTCCCAGGCACCACTCCCCCCAAGGGCCGCCTATACTCTCTGTCACCCAAGGAACGTCAAGCCATGGATCAGTACATCACTGAATCCCTCACTGTAGGAATCATCCGTCCTTCCTCTTCTCCGGCAGGGACTGGATTCTTCTTTGTGGGCAAAAAAGATGGGTCCCTTCGCCTGTGCATTGATTACAGGGGCCTTAACAACATAACAATAAAGAACTGGTACCCTCTTCCTCTAATGTCAACCGCCTTCGAACTTCTTCAGGGGGCCAGGATCTTCGCCAAGCTCGAGCTGTGCAACGCCTATCACCTCATCCGCATTTGGGAAGAGAACGAATAGAAGACAGCTTTCAATATGCCAACTGGACATTATGAATATCTGGTGGTTCCCTTTGGACTTACTGATGCCCCCAGAGTCTTTCAGGCTTTAATTAATGACGTTCTCAGGGACTTTCTAAATTTTTCTGTATTCGTATATCTTGATGATATCCTGATCTTCTCTCAGAACCCAAAAGAACACCAACACCACCATCCGGCAGGTGCTGCAGAGGCTTCTGGAGAAGAAGTTGTTTGTCAAGGCTGAGAAATGCGAGTTCCACACCATGTCTACCACGTTCCTCGGGTTCACCATTAGCCCCAAAGGCATCGAGATGGAACCTACTAAGCTCCAAGCCGTCACTAGGTGGCCTACTCCTACGTCACAGCAAGAACTATCGTCGGTTTATCCAAGGCTACAGCTCTATCGCCGCCCCTCTAACAGCCCTCACCTCTACCAAGACCCATTTCTGCTGGAATCTGAGAAGGCCTTCAGCGAGCTTAAAAAGCGGTTCACCTCTGCCCCTATCCTCACCATCCCAGACGTGATGTCAGTTCATCGTGGAGGTCAACGCCTCCAGCACTGAAGTAGGAGGCGTCCTCTCAGAAAGATTCAACCTGGATAAACTGCACCCCTGCTCCTTCTTCTCCCACCTCCTAACTCCCACTGAAAGCAATTATGGCATTGGAGACCGTGAACTCTTAGCCATCAAGTTAGCCCTGGAAGAATGGAGACACTGGCTAGAGGGAACAGAGGTTCCATTCCAAGTATGGACCGACCACAAGAAACTTGAGTATCTATGGAGTGCCAAGAGGCTCAATTCTTGCCAGACCCGGTGGTCTCTCTTCTTCGGGAGGTTTAACTTTACCCTCTCTTACCGACCAGGGTCAAAAAACATCAAGCCGGACGCCCTTTTGAGACTATTTATGACCACCCAAGACCCTGCCACATGTGAAACTATTTTGCCACCCCCGTTTGTTCGCTGTGGCCGAGCTCGACATCGAAACAAGCGTCAAGCAAGCTCTCTCTCTCATAAACCAAGCCTAAGTATCGTGCCCCCTAACCACCTCTTCATTCCCCTCGCTCTGCGTTCTCAAGTCCTGGAGTGGGCGCACAGCTCGAAACCCTCGTGCCACCCTGGCTCCGCCAGAACCCTGGCACTAGTCCAGCAGCGGTTTTGGTGGCCCACCCTCAAGGAGGATGTCTCGAGCTTTGTTTCGGCATGCGACGTCTACATAAGATCCAAACATGTCAACATGGCCCCAGCTGGCCTCCTCAGACCTCTGCCCATCCCTTATCGCCCCTGATCCAACATTGCCCTGGACTTCATTACTGGGCTACCGCCCTTCACAGCCACACCTGCAAGATGACCGTGGTGAATTGGTTCTCTAAAGCTGCACACTTTATCCCCCTACCAAGACTTCCGTACGCCAAGGAGACTGCCGAGCTCATGATTAACCATGTATGTATTTAAGTTCCACGGCCTGCCTATGGACATTGACTCAGACCGGGGCCCACAGTTCACCTCTCGTTTTTGGAAAGCATTCTGTAAGCTGATTGGGGCCACTCCTAGCCTGTCCTCTGATTTCCATCCCCCAATCAAACAGTCAGACGGAGAGAAAGAACCAGTCCCTCGAAATTGCCCTGAGGTGTATGGCCGCTCAAGATGTTACCTCCTGGAGCCAGTTCCTACCTTGGGTTGAGTACGCCCACAGCTCCCAAATCTTATCATCCACCGGTCTGTCCCCCTTCCAGTGTTGTTTGGGACACCAACCACCCCTGTTTTCATCTCAGAAGCAGGAGCCCAAGCTTTTGTCCGCCGTTGAAGAAGGACCTGGGCCTGAGCCAGAAAGACCCTGCTACGACTCAGCAGGTCCTACAAGGATCAAGCAAATCGTAGACGCTCCCAGGCCCCTAAATATAGAATAGGACGAAGGGTCATGCTCACCACCAGGGCTCTTCCCCTTAAAACTATCTCCCGTAAACTTACCCCCCGCTATGTAGGCTCTTTCACGATTACCAAGATTATCAACCCCTGGGCTGTCAAGCTCCTGCTCCTCTCCACCATGCGGCTAATCAACCCAACATACCATGTGTCCCAACTACGCCACCTCGCTTCAAGCCCTTTAAGTATCCATTAAAGTAATACAAAATATAAAGTAAAAATAAAACAAATTAACTTGCACTTTACCTTTACAAAAAGTAAAAACAAATCCAGACAGATACGTATTTCCGTTTAGCGCAGGCGCTGTGTGTGCATTTGTGCGTGAAGCTAAAGTAAGAGGAGAGAAGGAATAATAGCCCTTTCCCTCTTCTTATCTTACACTGTAACCCCTCCTCCTCTCTTCAATCAAACACACACACACATTAACGGAAAGACTGTTTTTTCGGAAAAATTAGCTAGGAACATCACTTATAACACTAAAATGAACGACACACTAATGGAATCACTGCTGTGAAGTAAAAAAAAATATATATATATATATAAAAATTAACCTGCACTTTACATTTGAAAAGGATCGTGACAGAGAAGCGTTTCTGTGTAGAGCAGAGAGTGTGTATGTGTGTGAAGGTGGGGGGGGGGGGGTGTAGGGGTGCAGGCTGACACACACACAGAAAATGGATCTTTAACCTCTCTGAGACTTTCTTTTGCTTTACACAGTACACGCGTGCTGTACACACATACAGACACAAAATAAAATATGTTTTACACACACACACGTGGTCACAGTGTTACAGTAAACAGTACACGCGTGCACGGATGTTGATTATACCAGTAAGGGACGCACACTAAGACCCAGCAGGGGAGACGATTATTCACAATTCCGCATCTCAAGAAAAAGAAAAAACATTGTCTCAGTTGTGATCACAAGAAGCGCATGCATGATACATAATACTCAGTACTTGTTCATTTTTCTAATCAAAATTTATTAAAAATATTTGCTCGTCTTGCGGAACACTCGCAAACCACGGTACTCGCAATCCGAGGTTCCACTGTTCTGTACTCTGTATCTCTTTGTTATATATAAACAAGACTCTCCTGTAAATCAGCAGTAATAAAGTACTTGGCTCAGTGATGGAATATTACTCTACCCCATACTGTAATGTGTGTTAAACTGTGTTCTGGAAGCTCACAGTGCAGAGGAATATAGACAGCTTAGTTGACTCTGATTGCACAGAACTTACAGTGAACGTTTTAGTGATCCATCCTGATATTATGATATGAGCTTATTGGGAACGAGCTTGTTATTTCTGGTATTTCCACTGGTTTGTATGCTGATTTGATATAAATAAAAAAATTTTTACTTTCACTGAAATAACACTTAAGTGGTATTTGTGAATTATAAGCTGTTTTAAGGCAAAACTTCATCTTTATCCGATCTACTTTTATAAATTTCTCATCTGTGATTCACTCTCCGATTACTGAACAGGGAGTGTATTTGTCTGATGACGAAAGAAATACAACTTAGCGTAAACAAGGCATAAAATAAAATTCATAAAATAAGAATGTTATTTCTTTGTAGGGCTGCACAATTGTTGCTACAATGTAAATCATAATTTTCAAATGATTTTCATTTTCTCAACAAAAATTTATTGCACTTAAACAAACAAACAAAAATAAAAATCAGGACATTCCGTTATAGTCATACAAGTGCTGGAGTAACAAAAATCAACCCTTAAAGTGAATAAAGCTTTAAGCTGTTGAACAAAAGAGAATTTTAACTATAAGAAATAAAAATAACTGAACGGAACCTGTGCTTTTTGCTCCAACTGCCACAGAACCTTATAGGTGCAGAGCCCCCCAGGTGTCATATGGTAAAAAAAAAAAAAATCTTTTTAAAATTGTGCGATTTACTAAACCGAGCGCACATATTAATAAAACTGAGCTTGTGGAGAAATGAATCAAGATGCGTTTTTCTTAGCCTTTGGAGAAAGACTTGCCCGAGAGAGGTTGTGAGCGAATACCTCACATACAGTGGTTAATCAATCGGAATGTAGGTCCTACCGTCGCCGCGCTCGGCGGTACCGTTTGGCTTTGTGCGTTTGCTGGCTTTTACCGTTGAGTGGCGCTATATAACTACAGGCTGACGCCTCATGCCTTAGTTCATTCTCTGCTGGATTAATGAGACACAGAGTTTTAGAACTGCACGTAGTAGCGGATAAAATCAAGTAAAACATTGTAGTTAAACAAATTTATAATCACAGAACTAAAATGACGATACAAATGTAGAATTTAAATGAAATTAAATCTTATTAGGATCAAATTTAAACAAAATAAATGTTAACACAGTAAGCCTTTAAATTTTATCACGCGTAATTAGAAAAGACGCGTGTAGGGTTTTGTGTCATCTTATATCTTGTGTTCTTTAAATTTATAGTAGATTTATTAACTAAAATAAATGACCATAAAAATTATAACATTGTCAGGACGTTCTACTGCGTCAGCTGATGTCGGTCATTCAGCCCCGCTTGTGTTTTTGCGTTATTATAAGAATGAAATGCAGTAGACTGTTATGATCTGTAACGGATTCGACCCATGTTGCATGGGCGGCACCATAAAGCACGGACACGAGGCGAGGTCTTACGGGAAAAGGGTAATTTATTTAGGCAAAATGGGGAAGGAAAGTGTTGAAGGAGGGAGAAAGGAAAGAATGGGATAAAGGTTGTGCATGTGCAGTTCCGGGGGCTGTGCCACACTGGCATGCGGGCACACAGCTGATGCTAAGTGTTGGTGCGAGTGGCAGAACTGAGCACGCGGAGGCAGCGCTCCTGCACGCTCCCTCGTGACGGCGCTTCTCCCGCTGTCGATGGCCGGCGCGAGTTCTCGCTGACGCAAAAACCTAACCACACTTTTCCTCTTCGGCAGCGGGGCTGCGAGGGCGGGCACGGTGCGGGAGTGAAGATGCCGCGGGAGCTCGCGCAGCTCTTTCTCGCGCTGTCCTCAGCGCGGAGATCAAAGGGCGGAATTCTAGTGCCCTTGTTTAAAGTCTCTGGGGCGCGTCACATCTCCCCACTGACATGCTTTTTTTTTTTATATTCTCCATTACATCACGTACTTCCCAGACCTCAGACAAACCTCCGCGCCTTGCTTTTATAATGCAGAGCAAGCCCGAGATCATATTAACGTTAATTATCGCCAGCCGGCACAAATAGGCGGCTCCGTCCCCTTTGCCGCCTATTCAGGGAGCCTACGGAGTGAGGGAGTAGTTAAAGTAGATTTGGGCGTACACCCATCACACGCGCACGCCGTGGCAGATCATCATAATTGTCCTAAACTTGTATTTCATAAGGTTTTCCGAGCGGTGGTACAGCGCAACGGGGGTCATTATTTACTTTTAAACATTAAACGAATTTACAAAACTTAATGCGTGCAAATAAGCGCTGATTCTACGTAGGAAAGTGAAGAAGAAGATCCTGATGCTCAACATTCCGGAGACCAAACCCCATTTAAATTAAATTAACAAATATTGCATGTAAATAACAATAGCCCACGTTTAAAAAAGCATTTTTATTTAGATTATAAAACAATAATCCTGCATCTGTTTTAGGTGTTCCAGCTGCCACTGTTCTAGAATTCAAATTAAATCAAATCTTCTTAGGATCAAATTTAAGCACAATAAATGTTAACACAGTGAGCCTTTTGATTTTATCACTTAGAAAAAAAGCGTGTATGGATTTGTGTCATCTTATTTCTTGTGTTCTTTAAATTTATAGTAGATTTATTAACTGAAATAAATGACCATAAAATTAAAACATTGTCAGGACGTTCTACTGCGTCAGCAGATGTCGGTCTTTCAGCCCCGCTTGTGTTTTTGCGTTATTATAAGAATGAAATGCTGTAGACTGTTATGATTTGTAACGGGTTCGACCCATGTTACTCAAACAACTCAGTTCAGGTGTAAGTAAATGTCTGTGCTGTTTGGGGGAGGGACGTGCTAATGATTTGGTCGGCTCTGTGTGTGTGTGTGTGTGTGTGTGAGAGAGAGAGAGAGGGTGTCGCGGTCGTTTTCAGTGAAACAAAGGCTCAGCTGAAAAATGTTAGGCACATCAGTCACTTAACCCCCAATAAAAGGTATTTGAGTGTTATGATAGTTGTAATATAACAGATGCGCACTGAATACTAAACCTAAACCAGGCACGGAGATTATTGAACCAAGATAGCCCCCATACCCGTTAAAAAAAAAAAAAAATACCAAAGAATATTATTGTGTATAGACTGATTAAAAACAATGCAATTTATGCTATCATAAGGAAAATCTTAAATTCTTCCATTCCAATGATTAAAAAAGGTAACAATGTTAACTTTAGAATCTAGAATCCAGGAGATTAAAATTACACAAATTGAAATCACTGAAAGTCTTCAGAAGAGCCTCAGATTCAAGAGGTTTTTAAAGTGGGGAGAAGTGCATTTGAGTTCCTCTGAATGTATAGGTGAGAACAGCCGATTCACACCTGGGGAGGGTGAATAATTTGTATTTGAATGTTGTCTGGCATTGTAAAGCACTATAGTGACACTAAAAGAACAACCCAGGATTAATAGGAATTCTTATACTGCATAAACATTATTTGGCACAAAAAAATTCCTCGCGCTCGGGAAAACTATGCGTGCAGTTGAGCGCTGGTTAGACTATAGGAAATTAAATCAGAGGGTTTTTATTTAGACTATTAAAAAAATAACCTGCGTCTATTTTTAGGCGTGCCAGCTGCCACTTTTTAGTTAGAAGTTTTCAATACAAAGCTTATAATGCCCACATGACATGACGGAATAAGGCACGGCTGGTGATGATTGGGGTTTGTTGGGTTACAGTGGATTTTACTACGCGGTGTGAGTGCAATGGCCATCCGTCTGCTCGCGCTGACTCTGCTCTCCGCGGATGGCCGTACCGCCCCCCTCCCACCTCTCGCTCCTTTGAAGTCCCTGGGGCGCGTTCCATTTGCCGCACTTCACCGTTGTTGCACGCGCGCTGCATACACAGCGCGTAGTAAAATCCACTGTAGCCCAACAAACCCCGAGTATTTTAAAGCGCGGGGTGCAAGCCCGGGCAACGATAGCAACGATAGCTCACCAGTCATGTGTAATTCTGCGGTCCCGCTGCTTCGCATGTCTGAAGGGAAGGCCGCCTAACTAGTGAGCGAGGAGCGATATTGATTTGGGCGCACGCAGTGACAGGCTGAAAAAACTGTGTCAGATTAATGTGCAAAAACTATATAATAAAACTATATAAGACTACATGCCTTTATAAGACTCAACTTTTATTTAAGCGCACTCACAATAACGAAAACGTTGTGATTTTGTAAGTGTTGTGATTTTGTTAGTGTTGTAAGCTGCGCTGTTCTGTATTGTTTTTGGTGAACTTGAGCGCGTCAGAAAATGAACGCAAACGTTTTTTTAAATGGTCAGAGACAGTCTGCTTGCTGTTTTGCCGACGCGTTCATATTCATTAGTCTACTTCTGCCGGTGCGCTCTTAAAAACTTCATGCATGCGGCTGAGCGCTGATTAAAACTATGGAGTAAATTAAAGAGGAGAATCACGATGCAGAGTTGAAGTCCTGAGCCCAAACCTCATTTAAATTAAATCAACAAATATTATAAGTAAAAAAAACAATAGCCCATGTTTAGAAACCGTTTATAAATTATTTTCGACATGAGTTGGCCCGGTGTTATGCGCAGAGCGCCGGGAGATTTCCTGAAGCTCAGAAATCACTGGGCATGTTTTCTAAATAGCCGCTATCTTTAATAACTGATGGAGGTTTTAAGCTGTATACACACGCATTCCTGCCTATACAACTCTTAAAACTACACCTGTAACACAATAAACAGTAATATTTCAAACATTCTGCAGGCTGATATTTGGAGAAAGGAAAGAATAATGAATAAACCAGTTGTTGGGTCAAAATAACCCAACCAGGTGTTCACTTGTAAACTACATCTCATAAGAGCCAACATGAGCAACCCAACAATGTGTTTAAAGTACCTGAAATAATCCAGAACTTAAATAACAATAAACCGATACAGAGATACGCTGTATAACGGTCACTGTTGTATTTACGGCAACGAGCGAAAATGTCACTTTGCGCCACCTGGCGGCCATTTTACGAATGAGCTGGGGATCGAACCGCCGATCTTCCGATCAGTACCTCAGTGCCTTAGCCCTCTGAGCTACCACTGCCCCAATAAGGGGCTGACTGACTCTGATTGATTAGGTCTGCCTCCTTGTTACACGTCACGTGAGTGATAGTAAAACTTGGCCAATGAGGGAGAGGAGTGATGGAGATTTATGATTGATTGGTAATATAATAAAGAATAAAATTTATTTTGATTCTGATAATATTTTGTTATTGTGCGAGTGTGACCAATAACGTATGAACGCAAAATGATCTGAATGCAGGAAAATACACGAAAGTGAATCTCATTTAGAAATGAGATCGCATTCATGTATTAATTTGAGATTGTGATTTTTTTCCATTAATCATGCAGCTCTATTTGTTTTAATAAGTCAGAAAGAGAGTTCTGTTATACAGAAAGATAGACAGGCAGACAGATATGTACGTGGGCTTCAATGTGAAATAATAATATCAGTGATTACATTAAAGCTGCTCAGATTATTTTTAGCTTTAATCTTTTAACTATTTCTACAAACTTATTTCTGGTCAACAATGCATACTAACACTAGTATGAAATAAATGTCAGTCACTGCAAAATGTCACTGGTATTACTGTTACACAAAAAGATTTATTTTTAAATTTTACAATATGAAATTGTTTCTTGAGTCAGACATCATTAGATGAAAAGCACTGAACAATTGAAAAGGTATGTCACATGTCTTTCATTTATTTTTAGAAATGTCAATTTATTTATTTATTTCATGCAACATGTTCGATTCCTTTTCATTTATTACAATAACATGCCCCTTCCGAAATCAGGCCAATCGCAAATGCCTGTCGATGTGACGCCACACCGCAAGAGGCCGCTCCTACACTAGTTGATTGACACTGATGTTTTAGCAATGACCCGCCCCGAGTGAGAAGAAGCTGTCGGCCATTGTTTTTTGCCGCTGGAGCAAAATTTCGCCTAAGTGAGTGTGGTGTACAGTTGTTGGGTGTAATAGCGAACACAGCAGTCGTCATTCACTACCGACATCTGAGCCGCTGAGGACGCAGTGGCTGAATTTTGTTTTTGAATCTAACGTCCCCGTTGATCTACCTAAATGCGTTAATGTTTGCGCTAATCTTTTTTCACCAGACTGCTTTATAAATGCGGGTCAATATAAAACAGGTTTTGCTAAGAAGCAGCTCCTAAAAAAATGGATCTGTACTAACTTTGTGTTCCTGCTTCATCTTCACCAGGCTTGGTGAGTGTAATTCCTTTTTCTATGAATCTTTGCAGATCGCCTTTTTAATAATCACGATGAATGCAGAGTGTAAGTTAACTTATACTCTCATAGAACATGGTTATGGCTTTTTCTCTGTTTGTAATAAACAATGCATTAAGGTGATTGTCTAGTTGCAAACTGTGTACGTAGTCGGAAAACTATATTATGCATACCTTTGTAATGTTAGATGGTTTATAACGATGTCTGTCAAAGATTAGGAAGTCATGTAAACACATCAGTAAACACATCGCGTTCGTATCTCTCTCAGTAAGCTTTTCCGCTTTTGTTGTTGTTGCTCGCGGCAGCGTAACAGCCCGTTAATTCATGCTCATGCAGTGATGAGAAAGACAAATCAAGTCGATGCATGTCCATTCTTTTAATTTCTGCGTTGTCAGGTGATATTACAAACTTCCGTGTAGGTTCCGTACTTAAACCAAAAACTACTTAAGAAAACAGGCCCAGGCTCTATATTCCAGCGTTTTTCAGTTTGGACTGCATTGCCCGCACTGTGTTGTGGGCAATGCTTTGTGGGTAATGCAGTCCAAAGCATTGCCCGCACTGGACTACACTCCCGTGGCTATACCCCACGTGTGTTGTGAAGACACGCCACAAAGAACTGCTCAGCAGAGATCATAAGCATTTAAAGGAACATGTACTGAAACAGGTTGCTGAGAACAGAGCTAGTTTTTACCAGTTAAAAGTAGTGGTTTTTTTTAAACAACCATTATGAATTTTTTAATTAAATATATTACAAACTTTTCATTAGGACCCTAAGGATCATATTAACATTTAATGAAAAATGTGTCTGGATGACCCCTTTTACAAAAGGCAGTTTTTTATCAAAAGGCTGATAAACGTGTGCGATTTATCGAGAAAATGCAAACATGTTCCACCAGACAGTCACCGCCTTTTGCAATAATACAGATCAAACATAATAGACCTGTCCATAAATGAAAAGGAATATTTAAGCATATACGCAAAATGTATTCCACTTAAACATTACAGATTAAAACAAGGAAAATACAGTAGACGTGCTGAGCTTCAGTTCATTGTGATGCGGACAAAAGGTCTAGGAAGGAAACAGGTTTCGTTATTTTCCAAAATCTAAATATATTCAGTAAATTTATGAATTACACTCAAAGTATCAAATCCAAGTATAAAGTCTGGTTTAATTGGTATTAGGAGTGTGACGAGATCTCGTGGTATGAAATCTCGCGAGATCAGATTTGTCTGGTTGCGTCTGGTCTCGCGAGAACGTGACATCCTTGCGTTATTGGCATAATGTAGTGTGAGGGAGAAGTAAGGATAGAAGATCTGCCCGCGACATTTAAATCGGTGTGGCAACATTTTGGATTTCTTGTGGAAATAATAAACGGCGAAAAAATGACAGACAAGACAAAGACAATTTGCAAACACTGTAAAAAACTGATACCCTACACCTCTGCTAACACAAGCACTATGCAAAAGCATTTAAAAAAAAAAACATAGCTCATTACTAAAAGCTGCGCCTGTAAAGAAAACGGAAAGCAATTCAGTTCGCATGTAAGGGCAAACAACCATAACAAATGCCTTTGCAGCTAAACCTCCACCATCCAATGCAAGAGCCATGGCAATAACAAGAGACATCAGCATTTTCATTGCAGCCGATATCAGACCATTTTCTGTGGTGGAAAATCTGGGATTTCGGCGACTCGTCCACACACTGGAACCAAAGTACGCCATCCCGTCACGTGCACATTTTACTTGCACGGTGGTCCCGACCCTCTACAAGGAGTGCAAGGTAAACGTTGTACAGGCTCTGAAAGAGGCAGAAACCATTGCCATAACTACTGACGGTTGGACTTCTAGGTGTACGCAGAGCTATATTACAATTACAGCCCACATTATCAACAGTAATTGGGAAATGGTACATTTTGTACTGCAGACGCGCCCACTTTTTGAATCACACACAGGGGCAAACGTTGCTGAAGTTTTACAAAAAGCTGTCACAGAGTGGGGTCTTAAAAAGCCAAACCATTGCATTGCTATTGTAACAGACAATGCGCGTAATATGGATGTGGCTGTGCGCGAGGCAGAATTTAAGCCGCACATCAAATGCTTCGTGCACACAATAAATCTCGCTACACAAGCTCGGAGACATCAGACCAGACGTGTAACTGCTTTTTTTCACCGGAGTTCGACAGCTGCCGCGGTACTGACGTAAGAGTAAGTTTAATCAACCCTCTACTGGTTACCCAGAGTTAGTGCGCGTGCACGGTGCATTCATAAAGACATTTTCAATAGATCACCGATATCACAAGTCAGAATGGAAAAGCAAAGTGAAAAAAAGAGCGGCGTTTTTAATGCACGCATACAGTAGTTGATCAATTGGAATGGTTATTACCGTCGCGCTCACCGCCGCGTAAAAACGTCAGCGGGCAAAATAAATCAGTTGCATTTCAAAGTCATTCGTAAAATGGCCGCCAGGTGGCGCAAAGTGACATTTTCGCTCGTTGCCGTAAATACAACAGTGACCGTTATACAGCGTATCTCTGTATCGGTTTATTGTTATTTAAGTTCTGCATTATTTCAGGTACTTTAAACACATTGTTGGGTTGCTCATGTTGGCTCATATGAGATGTAGTTTACAAATGAACACCTGGTTGGGTTATTTTGACCCAACAACTGGTTTATTCATTATTCTTTCCTTTCTCCAAATATCAGCCTGCAGAATGTTTGAAATATTACTGTTTATTGTGTTACAGGTGTAGTTTTAAGAGTTGTTTAGGCAGGAATGCGTGTGTATACAGCTCAAAACCTCCATCAGTTATTAAAGATAGCGGCTATTTAGAAAACATGCCCAGTGATTTCTGAGCTTCAGGAAATCTCCCGGCGCTCTGCGCATAACACCGGACCAACTCATGTCGGTAAGAATTTATAAACGGTTTCTAAACATGGGCTATTGTTTTTTACTTATAATATTTGTTAATTTAATTTAAATGAGGTTTGGGCTCAGGACTTCGACTCGGCATCGTGATTCTCCTCTTTAATTTACTCCATAGTTTTAATCAGCGCTCAGCCGCATGCAGGGAGTTTTCCAGAGCGCACCGGCAGAAGTAGACTAATGATTATGAACGCGTCGGGAAAACAGCAAGCAGACTGACTCTGACCATTTAAAAAAACGTTTGCGTTCATTTTCTGACGCGCTCAAGTTCACCAAAAACAATACAGAGCAGCGCAGCTTACAACACTTACAAAATCACAACACTTACAAAATCACAACGTTTTTTCGTTATTGTGAGTGCGCTTAAATAAAAGTTGAGTCTTATAAAGGCATGTAGTCTTATATAGTTTTATTATATAGTTTTTGCACATTAATCTGACACAGTTTTTTCAGCCTGTCACGGCGTGCGCCCAAATCAATATCGCTCCTCGCGCACTAGTTAGGCGGCCTCCCCTTCAGACATGCGAAGCAGCGGGACCGCAGAATTACACATGACTGGTGAGCTATCGTTGCCCGGGCTTGCACCCTGCGCTATAAAATACTCGGGGTTTGTTGGGCTATAGTGGATTTTAATACGCGCTGTGTATGCAGCGCGCGTGCAACAACGCGGAAGTGCGGCATGCAAGCAGGGCAAATGGAACGCGCCCCAGGAACTTCAAAGGAGCGAGAGGTGGGAGGGGGGCGGTACCATCCGCGGAGAGCAGAGTCAGCGCGAGCAGACGGATGGCCATTGCACTCACAAAGCGTAGTAAAATCCACTCCTCCCAATCATCCCAATCATCACCAGCCGTGCCTTATTCCGTCATGTCATGTGGGCATTATAAGCTTTGTATTGAAAACTTCTAACTAAAAAGTGGCAGCTGGCACGCCTAAAAATAGACGCAGGTTATTTTTTTAATAGTCTAAATAAAACCCCTCCGATTTAATTTCCTATAGTCTAACCAGCGCTCAACCGCACGCATAGTTTTCCCGAGCGCGAGGAATTTTTTTGTGCTAAATAATGTTTATGCAGTATAAGAATTCCTATTAATCCTGGGTTGTTCTTTTAGTGTCACTATAGTGCTTTACAATGCCAGACAACATTCAAATGCAAATTATTCACCCTCCCCAGGTGTGAATCGGCTGTTCTCACCTATACATTCAGAGGAACTGAAATGCACTTCTCCCCACTTTAAAAACCTCTTGAATCTGAGGCTCTTCTGGAGACTTTCATTGATTTCAATTTGTGTAATTTTAATCTCCTGGATTCTAGATTCTAAAGTTGACATTGTTACCTTTTTAATCATTGGAATGGAAGAACTTGTTATTTTCCTTCTGATAGCATAAATTGCATTGTTTTTAATCAGTCTATACACAATATTCTTTGGTATTTTTATTTCTTTATTTTTTTTAAAACGGGTATGGGGGCTATCTTGGTTCATTAATCTCCGTGCCTGGTTTAGGTTTAGTATTCAGTGCGCATCTGTTATATTACAACTATCATAACACTCAAATACCTTTTATTGGTGGTTAAGTGACTGATGTGCCTAACATTTTTCAGCTGAGCCTTTGTTTCACTGAAAACGACCGCGACACCCCTCTCTCTCTCTCTCTCTCACACACACACACACACACAGAGCCGACCAAATCATTAGCACATCCCTCCCTTAAACAGCACAGACATTTACTTACACCTGAACTGAGTTGTTTGAGTAACATGGGTCGAACCCGTTACAAATCATAACAGTCTACTGCATTTCATTCTTATAATAACGCAAAAACACAAGCGGGGCTTAAAGACCGACATCTGCTGACGCACTAGAACGTCCTAACACTGTTTTAATGTTATGGTCATTTATTTCAGTTAATAAATCTACTATAAATTTAAAGAACACAAAAAATAAGATGACACAAATCCATACACGATTTTTTTCTAATTACAAGTGATAAAATCAAAAGGCTCACTGTGTTAACATTTTTGTGCTTAAATTTTATCCTAATAAGATTTGATTTAATTTGAATTTTAGAACAGTGGCAGCTGGAACACCTAAAACAGATGCAGGATTATTTTTTTATAATCTAAATAAAAATGCTTTTTTAAACGTGGGCTATTGTTATTTACATGCAATATTTGTTAATTTAATTTAAATGGGGTTTGGTCTCCGGAATGTTGAGCATCAGGATCCTCTTCTTTACTTTCCTACGTGGAATCAGCGCTTAATCGCACGCATTAAGTTTTGTAAATTCGTTTAATGTTTAATAGTAAATAATGACCCCCGTTGCGCTGTACCACCGCTCGGAAAACCTTATGAAATACAAGTTTAGGACAATTATGATGATCTGCCACGGCGTGCGCGTGCGATGGGTGTACGCCCAAATCTACTATAACTACTCCCTCACTCCGTAGGCTCCCTGAATAGGCAGCAAAGGGACGGGAGCCGCCTATTTGTGCCGGCTGGCGATAATTAACGTTAATTTGATCTCGGGCTTGCTCCGCATTATAAAAGCAAGGCGCGGAGGTTTGTCTGAGGTCTGGGAAGTACGTGATGTAATGGAGAATATAAAAAAAAGCATGTCAGTGGGGAGATGTGACGCGCCCGAGGGGCTTTAAACAAGGACACTAGAATTCCGCCCTTTGATCTCCGCGCTGAGGACAGCGCGAGAAAGAGCTGCGCGAGCTCCCGCGGCACCTTCACTCCCGCACCGTGCCCGCCCTCGCAGCCCCGCTGCCGAAGAGGAAAAGTGTGGTTAGGTTTTTGCGTCAGCGAGAACTCGCGCCGGCCATCGACAGCGGGAGAAGCGCCGTCACGAGGGAGCGTGCAGGAGCGCTGCCTCCGCGTGCTCAGTTCTGCCACTTCGCGCACCAACACTTAGCATCAGCTGTGTGCCCGCATGCCAGTGTGGCACAGCCCCCGGAACTGCACATGCACAACCTTTATCCCTTTCTTTCCATTCTCCCTCCTTCAACACTTTCCTTCCCCATTTTGCCTAAATAAATTACCCATTTCCCGTAAGACCTCGCCTCGTGTCCGTGCTTTATGGTGCCGCCCGTGCAACATGGGTCGAACCCGTTTACAGGTCATAACAGTCTACTGCATTTCATTCTTATAATAACGCACAAACACAAGCGGGGCTGAATGACCAACATCAGCTGACGCAGTAGAACGTCCTGACAATGTTATAATTTTTATGGTCATTTATTTTAGTTAATAAATCTACTATAAATTTAAAGAACACAAGATATAAGACGACACAAAACCCTACACGCGTCTTTTCTAATTACACGTGATAAAATTTAAAGGCTCACTGTGTTAACATTTATTTTGTTTAAATTTGATCCTAATAAGATTTAATTTCATTTAAATTCTACATTTGTATCGTCATTTTAGTTCTGTGATTATAAATTTGTTTAACTACAATGTTTTACTTGATTTTATCCGCTACTACGTGCAGTTCTAAAACGCTGTGTCTCATTAATCCAGCAGAGAATGAACTAAGGCATGAGGCGTCAGCCTGTAGTTATATAGCGCCACTCAATGGTAAAAGCCAGCAAACGCACAAAGCCAAACGGTACCGCCGAGCGCCGCGACGGTAGGACCTACATTCCGATTGATTAACCACTGTATGAGGAATTCAAGCCAATAATAATGATAAAAAGCAATACGGTTGGATCGGCTAAAGAAAGAGAGCCGGCATGGCAAAAAATAAAAGACAGAGTGAATGCGTGAGTGTATTAAATTTCAAATTTAACATTGCCTCCCCTTTTATTATAATACAAAAAAATTAAACACCCCTTCCTTATCCTTTTGGCTGTTAAATGAAAGCATTTACTTTTCCTGCCATTCATTTCTTTAGGTTAAAATACCAATGTATATTGACTAGGAATTTATGGTTTCTTATTTAATAAGGTGTAATTCTTCTGGAGCCAGAACCAAGTGAAAATGAAACAAAAACGTTCTGCAAAAAGGTAATATTTGATTACACGATCACTGAACTATTTATTTAACATGATTTAGTATAGGCCTATTCTTTCTGTCATGGAGCTAATAGAAAGAAGGCTGAAGCCCATCTAACCTTTTTACATTAGAGTAACAAACTGTCATTGGGCTTTCACAGTACATACCTGGGGATTTACCCACAGATAAAAGGTCCTTTAACCTCAATGCACATCTAATCAATGTAAGAATTTGTGTGCAGTTGTCCATATTTTAATTTTATTGTCTGACAGAATTGTATTTATTTAATTATTTTTAATAATAAATCCTAGTTTCCTTCCTAGTTGCCAGCAAAGGAGCTGTATAAGGTCTATCTTTAAAAACAAATAAGAAAAAAGTGACATGGAGATGGACCTTAAATGGAAGAGAAAAGGCTATCCATTAAAAAAGCAACACTAGAAATTGAATTACTGGAGCGTTACCTTAAGGTGAGAACTTGTGCGTATATTAATTTGTTGCATGTTAAGTGTTGTGTATATAAAGCAATGTCATTAAAAAAAACACATTTTATTTCATTTTACTTTCATTGTTTTTTAGGAAATAAAGAAATGAACTGAGCAGCAGACCAGTGCAATCAATTTAATAAAAGTAATTTTGACAAATCCTGTCTTCCATCACTTCCATGTTGTGTGCAAAAATCTGTAGAGCTTCCTCTGGGCCATCTTCTTCAATACAAGGAAGGTGGCTCTCTCCTCTTATAGTGGCAATGTTGTAAAGCACAACATGCATGCCCTCTCTGGACCCGTGTTCGGCTGTGAGCCAGGTTAAAGCATGTCTGTGGTCCAGGATCAGGTTCAGGGTAGGGTGTCATTAAATAGGACAGACAAGGGTATCCTCTGTCCCCCAGCAAGTAACCATTGTACTGTCCTGTAATGATTCAAGTGTACAATACTAATATATATAAAAATTAAAAAAAAAAAAAAATGGATAGAGCAAAACATATCCTGCTGAAATGTCTGGCATATTGATGACTTGTGGAGAATTCTGGCATCATGCACAGATCCTGGCCATTTTGCATCATCATTAGTAATGATGTGAGTTGCCTCACATATTAAAAAAGTAATGAGTTTAATGATTTTAACAAGGCAAAAAATTAAGCACACAAAATTAAGTTGTTACCTGTACATTGCTACTATGAATAAATTTCCTATTAACATAGTGTCCCTCATTTATTGAAGAAGCTTTAATAGGAATGTAGGTGCCATCAATGCACCCAATTAGGTGCATTGATGGCACCTCTGAAATAGAAACCCTGAAATAGAAAGTCATATATGGAAGGATTAAGTGTGTGTGTGTGTGCAGGATGAATACATGTATACAGTAGATATAAATAGTATGACTACATAATAAATATGCGTCATTGATTTTACTATAAAGGACAAACCTGGCACTCTGTGGAATTCCTCTAATAACATGCAGAGGTTTATGTCCAGGGAACTGTACACATGTGTGTAAGAAGTGTTTAGGTGCCAGACATACAGTTGCCTTTCCCACATGCTCTGCATCACATGCAACACATTGTACAAAAAAATGCCCTGATGCAGAAAAAAAAAAGAAGTGCTATGTACAGAATGTTTTCTATGCGCAGACCCGCTGTTTGTGACATGTGCAATATGCGGTTTCAAGAGATGTGTTAAGTAAATTAACGATTCCATTGAAAACCAATAACGCTCTTTCAAATAATCATTAGAAAATAAATAACATCAATACGCTAAAACTTATACCATGTTTACGAATTATGTTGCCTAGAGAAAGCATGTAAAGAAAAAAAAGCTGTGGGCCTAAAACAGAACCCTGTGGAACAACAAACTCAACTTGAGAACATGAGGAATGGTCACCATCTAAATCTACAAACTGATAACGATTAGTCAAATAGGATCTGAGCCATAAGAGGGCTGTTCCCTTAATGCCTACTACATTTTCTAATCTGTGAAGGAGAATACTATGATCAATAGAATGATCCTAGAAGAATTTCAGTCAGGTTTCAGGCCCCATCATAGTACAGAAACTGCACTAGTTAAGATTGCAAACGACTTGTTTTTAGCTTCAGACCAAGGCTGCATCTCAATACTAGTCTTACTTGATCTAAGTGCTGCTTTCGACACCATAGATCATAATATTCTCATAGACCGCCTACAAAATCATATAGGTATTCAGGGGCAGGCATTAAAATGGTTTAGATCATACCTGTCTGATCGATACCATTTTGTAGATCTAAATGGAGTACCGTCTGATGTAATGCCAGTGAAATATGGGGTCCCACAAGGGTCAGTTTTAGGACCTCTCCTGTTCTCAATTTACATGCTTCCCCTGGGAAACATCATTAGAAGGCATGGGATTAGTTTCCATTGTTATGCTGATGATACCCAATTATACATCTCAACAAAACCAGATGAAATACCCAAGTTGTCTAGATTAACAGAGTGTGTCCAGGACATAAAAGATTGGATGACCAATAACTTTCTTTTACTAAATTCAGATAAGACAGAGATATTGCTCATCGGCCCAAAAAACAGCACACAACAGCTTTCACAATTCAGCCTGCGTTTAGAAGGATGTACTGTTACTACTAGCTCAACAGTAAAAGACCTGGGCGGGATATTAGACAGTAACTTGTCTTTTGAAAATCATATTTCCAATATCACAAAAACAGCCTTTTTCCATCTTAGAAATATTGCCAAACTTAGGAGTATCCTATCCGTATCTGATGCAGAAAAGCTAGTTCATGCATTTATGACCTCCAGACTGGACTATTGTAATGCATTACTAGGTGGTTGTCCTGCATCCTCAATAAACAAGCTACAGTTAGTCCAAAATGCAGCCGCCAGGGTTCTCACTAGATCCAGAAAATATGATCATATAACACCTATATTATCATCCCTGCACTGGCTACCTGTTCAATTTAGAATTAATTACAAAATAGTACTACTTACATACAAGGCTTTAAATGGTTTAGCTCCCTCATACCTAACCAGTCTTTTGATACGCTATAATCCACCACGTCCCTTAAGATCACAAAACTCCGGACTTCTGGTAATTCCCAGAATTTTAAAATCTACAAAAGGGGGCAGGGCATTTTCATATTTGGCTCCAAAGCTTTGGAATAGCCTTCCAGACACTGTTCGGGGAGCAGACACGGTTTCCCAATTCAAAAGTAGGCTCAAGACGCATCTCTTTAATCTGGCATACGCATAACTCATCCCATAACCTCATACTCCAGTACACCTATCCTGAATGGCAACTACGCTAATTCTCTCCATCTTTTCTGTATTTTTCTACCCATCCTGAGACATCTGGAGATTGTGCCAGCTTCAGTAGACAAAGGCCAACCCTGCGAGGTTTCTAAGGCATCTTGAGAAGGACCTGCTCCAGCTAGATTCTGCTTTATGATGGCTGGAGCTACACATCCTGCTCCTGTGCTTCCAGTGATGCTGACCCCATCTGCCCTCTGCACCTACTGCTAAACTGAATCTACACAACTTCTGATATATTGAACTTTCACCTGCACAACACACTTGATGTTATTTTTATCTGTTATCACCCAGATGAGAATGGGTTCCCTGTTGAGTCTGGTTCCTCTCAAGGTTTCTTCCTATTGCCATCTCAGGGAGTTTTTCCTTGCCACTGTCGCCGTCACCCTTGGCTTGCTCATCAGAGACATTTCATTCATCATTCATTCATTTCATTATTATCTAGACACATTTTTCTCACACATACACACTTCCAAATATTTTCTTTTCTTTTCTAAAAAAAAAAAAAAAATCTTTAAATTTTTTTTTTTTTTTGTGAAGCTGCTTTGGGACAATGACCATTGTTAAAAGCGCTATATAAATAAAATTGAAATTGAAATTGAAATAGTGTCAAAAGCTGCACTAAGGTCGAGTAACACAAGTATAGTGACGCAACCCTGATCAGAGGTCACTAGGAGGTCATTTACTACTTTAACGAGTGCTGTCTCTATGCTGTAATGAGGCCTAAATCCTGACTGAGGTTTGATATCGAGTTGGAAAGCTGACAGGGGTCAAGGTCAGGTTTCTTGATTAGTGGTTTAATAACTGCTAATTTAAGGGATTTAGGAGCATACCCACTGCTGAGTAAACAGTTATTTACTTTCAACAGGGGTTCTGTTATTGCTGGAACTATCTGCTTGAGAAAATGTGTCGGTATAGGAACTAATATAAAGGTTGACGATTTTAAAGAGGAGATGAGTGAAATTAGTTCTCTCGCTTCAAGGGGAGTAAAGTATTCTAGTTTCTGATGTGATTAATTTATCATCTGTATCACTTAAATTGTCTGGTTTTAAAGTCTGAATTTTTTGCCTAATATTTATGATTTTGTTATTGAAAAAGTTCATGAAATCCTCACTACTGTATTTTGCTGTTGTGGAGATTTCTGCAATGGTCTTGTTTTTAGTTAATTTAGCTATGGTATTAAATAAAAATCTATAGAGAACTGTAGAGAGATACATTGATCTAGCAGCACTGAGAGCTTTTCTATAGTTCAGGATGCTCTCCTTCCATGCTATTTGGAATACTAACAATTTAGTTTGACGCCATTTGCTAATTTCCAAGCGGTTTGTTTTAGAGTGCATGTGTGGTCATTATACCAAGAAGCGAGTTTCCTATCTCTAATCATTTTTCTTTTAATTGGAGCTACATTATCTAAGCTATAACGAAGTGTTAACTCTAAATATTTAGTTGCTTGATCGAGTTCTGTGGAGTCAGATGGCGATCCAATCAGAGTTGATAACTCTGGGAGATTATTGATAAAGTTCGGTGTGGTATTTGATGTGAACATAAGTTTAAGGCGGTAGCGCGGTGCTGTGCGTACATTACTACTATGACACACTTTAGTCGAGACAGTGATCTGAGATAACTTTAGACTGTGGAATTGTAATTATGTTTCTTATACTTAATTCGAAGGATAATAAGTGGGTCTTACTACACACTGATTTACTTCTACTGAGTCCAGTATGGACATAAATTCTGTTCTTAGAGGGTCTTCTGGATTCTCAAAATGAATATTAAAATCTCCAGCAATTAACGCTTTGTCTACGGAAACGACAGGGTTTGAGAGGAAATCTGCAAATTCACGGAGAAACTCAGAGTACGGCCCTGGGGGTCTGTAAATGATGATTAGCAGAATCATCTGAGCTGACTTTATGTTACTATAGAGAATTTCAAATGCATTAAATTTAAATCTGTGTTTTTGTACGATAGCCAGATTATTGTTGTAAGTAAGTGTGACGCCTCCTCCTCTACCAGTTAGCCGAGGCTGGTGTATGTAGCTGTATCCAGAAGGACTGGATTCATTTAGAGCTACATACTCGTCCTGTTTAATCCAGGTTTCAGTTAAACATAATATATGAAATTCCTACACTGTGATAATTTCATTAACAATAACTGCTTTAGATGCGAGAGATCTAATATTTCCAGTCTTAGCTTCAGATCAGAGGTGCCGGCTGCGCATTCAGTGTGATCCGTGTTTGTGGTATCTATGTTAATTAAATTATTAAAACAGACTTTCTGAGTCTTTCTACATTTTTGCTTAGCTCGGGGAACAGACACAGTCTCAATACAGTGAACCCTGAGTGACAACTCTATGCAGCTACACTGTAAAAAATGACTGTGAGATTTACAGGAAAACAATGTAAATTTCCTACAGAAAAGTACTGTAAATCCAAAAGCATATTTTTTTTGTTTAAATCACAGTGAACTTTTGTAAACTATTAAACAGAATGTTTTGTTATATTTACAACAACAATATGCCATTATAATCAAATTTATTTGTCAAAACTACAAAGATTGGTATAAAAAACAGAGAAATATTGTAATACTCATAACAAAACAACTTTGTTCATTTGACTTGCAAATATTGTAAAAACTAAAGTTTTAGTCAGTATTTCTTAATAATACAACTAAAGTAAGTCACTAAAGTTTATGCTGTAATTTTGACATGATTGATGGAAATTGAGGTAATAAAAATGTTTTTACAAAAAAATTTGTGAACCTGAGAGGTTGTCTGTATTTATATATATAAAATATAGGCTACAATTATAATAACATTGTTTTTTTTATAATAACATTATAATTCAGGCTATTGGTAACATATTGTAGAGTGTGTATAAGAAATTAAATTTATTGATATGCAAAGTAATAGGTACTGTTCAGTCCTAATCCTTATATGCCCTGTTTCCTTTAGTATTTAAATTTTAATGTAATTCTTAGCCTACAGGTTTCCTACATAGGCCTATTGATATTGATACAATAGTAATAATTTGAGCATTGTGTCATTATCACACGCTAAACAACCAAACAGTGCCTTTACTAACATCGCTTTATGATTTATTTGTAGCCTACTTTATTTATAGTGTATAAGGAATTACAATTACTGAGGCCTGTGCATGGTGTTCAGCCATAACCATGATCCTTGTATGCTTTGTTTCTTTTAGTCTTTACATTGTAATGTTACACTTAGCCTACATGTTTTCTATTTATATTGATAAATTATTTCAGCATTGTTTTGAGCAATGTATCATTATCACAGGCTCCTGTGCTGTGACCAGTGCCTCCAGATTTCCTCTCTCTTTGTACTGCATAATCTGCTAATTTTGAGTTTCATAGTTCGCAGATAAGCTTGTCTCTGATTGGATAATGACATGAGGAGCGGGAGACGCTCACCTGCGGCTGACGTCAGTAACGAGTGAGTCAGAGCAGCGTTCGTTTGGAAGAAAACAGAGGCACAGCAGAAGTCTTCGGAAGAATTTTTTATCTACGATTTTAAGAAGTTTTTAGAGGGCCTGCTGCTGTTCAGTTTGAAAATTAAAAGTCTGCACGGTAAGATTCACAGTGTTTAGCCTACTTTTTTCAAGAACAAACGAAAAAATGTGTGCTAAAAGCACATGGTGTAAATTAGCTAGATAGATCAATGCGTGATAACTTGGTTCAACTAAAAAGCACAGGCAAACACTTGAAATCCCAAAAATGATCACCTGTGTTTTTTGTAAAAAGAAATTGGATACATTAAGAGGCTATGTTCTACATTGCAAAGTGCATCGGAATGAGCCCCGTTGTCTTTTTAAATGTGTTGGCGCTAACTGTAGTCAAACATTTACCACTTACTCCGCTTTCAAGGGCCATTTTTATCGTGTGCACAATGCGCCTAAAGCTGCTCCTAAAGCTGTTGTTGCGGATTTAAAATGCGCCATTTCATTATGTGCCCGCCATTTTCACACGGTGAAAGAGCTCTTGTCTCACTTAAATGATCATATTGAAGAGGGCAGGTCTGTCTCATGTCCAATAAGTGGTTGTAAACACGTGTTTACAAAAAAGTCGTCATTTACTTCTCACATGTCTAGAAAGCATAAAGCATGCTCCCCAGATGGTATCGATAACATGTACAGGGAAACTCGCCCTCATCCCCCAGATATCATTGCCAGTACAGATGATTCAGAAAACACGCATGAAGCCATGCCTACAGCTAGTGCAGCCAGTGACATGCCAGAGAATGATAGTCAGTCTTATGTCAGAAACATGTGTCTCTTTTACCTTAAACTGCAAGGACAGCTGCTAATTCCAGCCTCAACCATACAGACTATTGTTGAGGAAATGCAGAATGTGCATGAGTTAGGTCAAGCCTATACAATTGCTAGAGTAAGTTCTTTTTTAAAAAATGATATCAGCCTATCAGATGAAGCAGTCTCTAAAATCTGTGACTGCATTAAAGAGTCAGATTTATTCTCTGCTTGTCATCAGGGACAATTAAGAACTACATACTCAAGAAATCAGACATTCACACAAATGTTTAATTACACAGAACCCCAAAAAGTGGCACTGGGAATGGATGAAAACATGACACAAAAATTTGCTTATTACATACCAGTAGCAGAAACTCTGAAGAGCTTTTTACAGTCACATTTAGGGAGGAATACACAGTCACAACAGTTTGGAGATCCTGATGTAGAGGTTTTTACGGATTTATATGATGGACAAAATTTCCAATGTCACCAATTCTTCAATGAAAACCCTGAAAGCCTCAAACTGATTTTGTACCAAGATTCATTTGAAATTGTGAATCCCCTGGGTTCTGCTAAAAAGACGCACAAAGTTCTTGCAGTTTATATTTCATTAGCAAATTTACCCATTCATTTGCGTTCAAATACTGATAATATGTTTTTAGTCTTGTTGTGTGTTGAGGATGACCTTAAGCGTTTTGGAGTAGCCAAAGTTTTCTCAGAGTTGTTGGCAGATCTGAAATCCTTGGAGACAGATGGAATAAATGTAGATGGACAAACAGTAAAAGGAGGTCTTTACTGCATTGCTGGGGATAACTTGGGTTCTCATTGCATAGGTGGGTTTAACGAGAACTTCAGCCGCTCTCAATATTTTTGCAGGTACTGTGAAATCACAAGAAGTGAGTTTGTGTCTGATCCGAATGTCTGTGGTCCTCTACGCACCCCAGAGACGTATGACGCAGCTGTTGCGGATCTCCAGGCTGAAAACATCCAAGGAATCAGGGGGATAAAGGTAAACTCTATCTTTAATGTCCTTGAGTCTTTTCACGTATCCCAGCCTGGTCTCCCGCCATGTTTAGGTCATGACCTCTTTGAAGGTGTCTTGTCATATGATCTAACACTGTACCTAAAGAACATTATAAAAAAGAAAAAATGGTTCACATACTCTCTCTTAAACAGGCGCATCAAACAGTTAAAGTACAAAGGATCTGAAGCACTCACAAAGCCATGTGCTGTCAACCCGGACGGAGCCAAGTTATCAGGGCAAGCCATTCAAAACTGGAACCTTTTGAGATTGCTACCAGTTTTGATTGGTGACAAAGTGCAAAATCATGAGGATGACGTATGGCAGTTAGCTTTCCAGCTCAAAGACATTGTGGATCTTATTTGTGCTCAGAACATTTCCTTGTCCCAAATAACATATCTTGACGTTTTGATCCAAGAATATTTGGAGTTAAGAAAGATGTTGTTTCCTGAAGTGCAACTAAAACCCAAGCACCACTATTTGCGCCATTATTCAGCACTGATCTTGAAATTTGGTCCATTGATTAGGTTATGGACGCTTAGGTTTGAAAGTAAGCACAGTTATTTTAAAAGATGTGCCAGACACTTGAAAAACTTCAAAAACATTTGTCAAACTTTGTCAGAGCGTCATCAGATGTATCAAGCATATCTTTTAGCTGGTCAAGAATGCAGTAAACTACTGCAAGTGAAGGACAGCTGTGCGTTTTATCCCAGCCTCTACAGTAACACCATTAAACATGCAGTCAGGGAGTTAGCCTTTTCAGAAAGCAATACCACAGTTACCACAGACATTCAGTACAAGGGCACTGCATATAAAAAAGGACAGTTTCTTGTGTACAGAAATGATGAGTATATGGAGTTTGGTGAACTTCTGCTTATCTTGATTCATAATGAAACATCTGTGTATGTTTTGATGGATATCCACAAAGGCACCTTCCTCTCAGAATACCATCTGTATTCTGTGACAAAGGACAGTCTTGGGTTGCAGTTAATCAACATTAATGACCTGCTCGATTTCTATCCTTTGGTATCATACATTCTTGATGGATACCAAGTCATTCCACTAAAACACAGTATTGTGGAAAAATAAAGTCCAATTAAAGCTCACTTCTTACTGTAAATAATTTGACATTTAATATGTGTTACTTGAAACATGTCCCTGCTCTGTTAAGTTGTATGTACTCTATATATTTTCTGTTTTGTTTCAAGGTGCCATTTTGTCTTCAGTGCAAACATGACTGACTCAGAGCGAACCTTCCTAGATGATGCCATCATGGAAGTCCTACCACAACTTCAAGCAGTAAACAAAAACATCCTGGAAGAGCACTTGCAGTCCATTGGAGTCGAGACGTATGATGATCTACGCTTTGTAACAGAGACTGATTTGATGACCGCATTAAGACCTGTAGAAGCCAGAAAGCTTCTTTCTGCTTGGAAACAGAAATGTAAGTAAAAACGCTTTACACTATCCACACAACTTTTCAAAATCAAAAGCAGACAGGTTTATTGTGAATTTTACAGTGTAAATCAATCTTTTGCCATTTAAAGACCACACTCCCGAGAAGACTTCACTATCATCTTTGGAAGCCTCACCTACCCAATCGCTGCCATTGCGCTCTGTTTCACCCCAAAGTTCATCATCAAGCTCCTTCAGTAGCCTAGGATTAGACACACGGTGGGATGTCAACTTTGAAATACCATGGAGTAAATTTCCTGAGGAAGTGATGCAGGCTTTGGAGAGGGGAAAAAGGCCTGGCCCAAGACTAAGGAGGCAAATGGTCCGGATTGTTGTGACTGAAATGATGCAAAAATGCCCTCATGTAGGTAAAAAGCATGCAACTGATGTTGCAACAAAAATGGTGGCAAAATATCCCAGTTCTCTCCAAGATGTAATAGATGGTGATATTGTTGGAACAGGCTACCATTCCCTTGTCAAACAGTTGCAAAACAGAATTGAGAATGTGAGGCGCATTTCAACACCCAAAATAAGAAAGAGAAAACATCAGACTGATGATTCTGACCAGACAGACGAGATCCCATTAGAAGAGAGAGCAGCAATGCAGGACACTTATGGATGCATTAAATGGAACGTGAAATTTCTGCCCCTTGAAGAAACTCAAGAGAGCCAGCAGCAAAAGATGGAAAAACTCAAGGTGATGTTCCAACAGTCTGATTTCAATCCAGAGGAGGTAAAATGTTTAATGAAGTCCACATTTTACACTCAGCGTCAACATGTCAACCAGGGGAAAAGTATCAAATGCCTTCGAGAGGAGTGGCCGTTTTGGTTTGATGAACTTGGCATGTCAGTCCACTTTATGGAACTCACTGGCATTGACTTCAAAGAGACATTCACACGAAATTTGGATTTGAAAGGAAAAAGGCTTCTCGACTACATGACCACAGTTTGTGTCAACAAGAGCAAGAAATTCATTCAGAATTATGCAAGGATTCAGAGGATGCGGGGACTGCAGAGTGGCTGTTCAGATGATGTGATAGAGATGGTCCTGCTTCTGCTCAGCTACTTTGATGAGAAGGAGGAGTCCATGTTCTTCCATGTAGAAGATACGTGCCTGGCAGAAGAGGTCCAAATGGAGCAAGTGCCTCTGACACCTGTTGTTATTGTTTGTGGTAAGTCTGTTTCATATCCTTTTTTTTTTTTTTTTTTTTTTAATTGTACTGTTTACAGAATTTGTCATGTGAGTGCTGCAGGTTATTAACATAACCTGTTAAATAATTTGTTCATAGGACAGTCCTGCTATTCCTCCACAAGGTACATGCTGAGTTTGGATCGTAACCTTATCAACACGAACATCTCCTCCTTCATTTCTGCATTGTGCCTCATGTTCGGGAGCTATTACTGTTTTAATATTCACTATCCATCTGAGCTGGCTTCAACTCTGGAGTTTCTTCAAAGGTGAGTAAACATGGCTTACTCTTTTGTCAGACCTGGGACTAGGGCTAGGCGATATATATCGAAAGATATATTATGCGCATCTCGTCAATAAAGCCGGTTCTTTGATTAGCGGTATATCTCCATCAGCCGTTTTCAAAAGGAACGCCAGCTTATAAACAGCCGTAGATCACTGAGAAGCTGCGCCATTGAATCACCCGCGAACTTAACGCGCAGCTACTCAGTGATCTACAGCTCTGTTCATAAGCTGACGCTGCATTTTAAAACCGCTGATGAAGATTTACAGCTAATCAAAGAACCGGCTTTAAGGAAAAAATGAACTTAAATGATTTTAGCAAATAACTGCAATATAACAAAGACATTTAAGGGAGTCTGAATACCTTCTGTACCCACTGTATTTTAAAGTGTAATTTTATTCCTGTGATGCAAAGCTGAATTTTGAGCTTCACTAAAATGCTCAAAATTCAGAGTCACATGATCCTTCAGGAATCATTCTAATATTATTTTTATGCTCAAGAAACATTTGATTATTATCAGTGTTAAATTATATGTATTATTATTTTATTTTTTCATTCTTTGAATATAAAGTTCAAAAGAACAGTATTTATCTGAAATAGAAAGCTTTTGCAACATTTGTAATTCCTTTCAAAAGTTTTGGATCGGTAAGATTATTTTTACAAATTTTGTAATTTTTAACCTAAATTAATACATATATTTTCAGCAAGGATGCATTCAATTGATCAAGTGACAGTATAGACATTTATAATGTTGCAAAAGCTTTATATTCCAAATAAATGCTGTTGTTTTAAACTTTATTCATTACATAATCCTGAAAAATTGTACACAATTGTTTTTAACATTGGTAATACGTGTTTCTTGCATTTGCACTGCAAAATTGTAAAAATATTTCACAATAATAATTTTTTTTGGTGTTTTGGATGAATAAATGCAGCCTTGTTGTGCAGAAGAGACTTCAAAAACAATCAGAATAATACACTTTCCAAATTTTTAACCGTTAGTTGTATATTGTTTCTTGTCTTTTTTTAAAAATTTTTTTAATAAATTAAAATGCTTAATATGCTTTTGTTCTACAGGTGTTTTTTCTCGATAAACCCAGAAAAAGGAACCAAAGTAGAGAATAAAAACTCAAAGCGTCGTCTCAGTGTGAACCCTCGAGTCCTCACCCTGATACAGGAACTCTCCGATCACGAGTGGTGTTAAGCCTAAATATGGACTCTTTCTGTGGACTCTGACTTTAAGAAGAGGTACTGTTAGTTTGCACTCTAAATCCACAATGTGTTCTATGTTTATTAAGGCACATCATTCTTATTTTTTTTTTTTCTTCAAGTCCTAAAGATGCAGTAACTTTTCTCTGTTTGTTTGAAGTACTGTTATTTTTCACTTTGTTAAATCCACAGTGTGGATTATGGTTAAAAAGGCACTATATCATTTAAGTTTTAAAGGTGCAATAACTTTCTCTGTTTGTTTGAGGAAAGGTACTGTTAGTTTTCTCTTTGTTAAATTCACAGTATGGTTAAAAGGGCACTTTACAATTATTATACTTTTTTTTTTTTTTAGTCTTGAAGGTGCACTAACTTTATCTGGTAGCGAGTCCGCCACCTGCTTGTTTTATGAAGATGCTCTTTCTTTGCAGGAATGTTTCACAATGTGGTATAAAACTTATCTATCTTGCATTTATTCAATTAGGACTGTTTTTATTGAAAAAAATACTTGTAAAAAATGTGAGGAGCGTCGCCTGTACATCTGACCTGTAACTATGCCTTTTGGTATCACCTGATCGTCTCCATGGAGATAAGTTTCATGCCATACTGTGGAACATTCCAGACAGGGAAAGTGTGGATTGTTGTTATGTGCCTGGCACATAAACTTTGTTTCAAACTTTAAAAACTTTGTTTGAATACAAATTCATCAAGTTGTTTACAACTATTGACGATGGCTGTTAAATAAATTTTTTCAAGTTATATTTTGCTCTCGTGTCTTTTCTCAAGATGTGTGTTTGAAATTTTCCACATTAAATTTATTATTAAAACAAAATAGAAATACAGAATATTATAAATAGATTTAATGTATAATGTACAGAACATCTCCATTTAAAATGCAAAGTTTTACCGGTTAAAATGAGTTTTGTTTTATATTTTCCTGTTAATTGTATAATTTATTGATGCACAATAAGCAATTATTACATGTAAAAAATACAGGAAATGGTCAAGTTTGCATAACTGTGTTGTATATAAATAAACAAGGTTTTTTTGTAGACTTAACAAGTTTTTAATGTGATTTTAGCTGTGATTTCATTCACTGTAAATCAATTTACATATTGTGTCAGTAAAGTTTTCTACTGTGTTGCTGTATTTTTTACAGGAAATCTCTGGTAACCACAGCTGCCAGCGTTTTCCTGTAAAAACAACGTTTTTTTTTTTACAGTGTAGCAGACGGTTGGTTTAGCCTGTCTGTCTGCTCCCTGGCATGGGCTCTGGATTGTCACCAATTAACTAGACCTCTTCTGAGACTATGAGCTATACTACAGGAAATGAGAGCAGCACCTTCCCGAGTGGGATGGACACCGTCCCGCCCCCAAAAGGTCTTCCAATTGTTTATGAAGCCCATGTTATTTACGGAGCACCACCTGGACATCCAGCGGTTTAGCGACCATAACCTGCTGTATGCTATGTCACCACCTCTCATTAGGATATGTTCTCTTTACTAGATATATTCTCTTATAATGACTTGAACTAATCGGCTCACATCGGAGCGCGCTGGCGTGTTGGAAAATCTAGCGTTATATAGTGAGTAGCTTATATATTTGTGTTTGTTGTATTTTTGGGGGTGGGGCATTTTTATCAATACATTGCACGCGTTTATCATCCTTTTGATCAAAACACTGCCTTTTGTTAAGTGAAAGTGCGAGCCGCGTGTTTATACACGCCGATGAATGAATTTTAGATAAATTTTAAAGCATCTTTTTTTGTCTAAATATAAATTTGTATTAATAGCCAGGTGTATTATGAAGTGAAGACCTGTTGTTCAGTTGTTCCCTGCATGGTGTATCTGCATGGAGAGATTGTGTGTGTGTATGTGTGCACGGAGAGTTTGTGTGTGTCCGCGCGCGCGTTTCATAGGTGTGTATGCACAGAGAGTCATGCTTTTAACCAACCAACCCTGGCCTCCAAACTCAGAAGGCTACGTGCCATAGCCGATAACTGCTCCTTTGATCTGCTGGTTACAGCGGGGTGTCAACTGTTGATCAGCGTAAAGTAGCCTGTACAAGCCAAGCTCTTCCCCAAAAATAGTGTAAATGTCTGCAACAAACACTAACCATTATAATTTTAAGAATTTAATTATATACCACTATATAAATTAGATGTTTTAATACATAATATTTTCATAATATAAACTCATGCTAGGGGACTTTTACTACGCTGAAGTACTATTTAAAGCTATTTATTCATTTCTCTTTCATTTGCTTACTTACTTACTAGCAAATGCTTCAGTAAAGGGCTCTGAAACAACGACAGTATGAGTGACAATGGAATATTACAGAATGTGCGAGTTGACGCCCATGCAGCAATCACTGACCATTAAAATGTTGGATTTAAATGAAATGCCACTTGAATATATATATATATATATATTCATGTTTCATTAAATTCTTAAATCATCGTGTTCACTCATGGGTTTACTGCATATACCCCGGAACAAAAGGTCTGGGGAGGAAACGGAGAACGGGGGAAACGGGTGCGTTGAAATATTAATAATAATAATAATAATAATAAATTTGGAGCACTACTACTACTACTAATACTACTACTAATAATAATAATAGTGAACGGAGAAAGTACAGTCAAAGAAGTATCATTACTGAAGGAGTGAAGGAAATAAAGAATAAATACATATCAGTATTTACAGTTTAGAGAGATAACACATTTTCGGATCAGTAGACACACAATACTTTGGACTAAAACACGACTGCCCCCTACAGGTAATGAAGGGCATTTTCACAGCTTGCCGCATGCAGTAAATGAGCCATATAACAGATCTATCACATTGGAGGAGGAAAAACATTTAAGTTTGATTTACTGTTATTGTTATTTATGCTGTTTCATGTTTCCTTAGGTATGGAAAAATATAGTGCTGGTGACAGGCAGAGGAGAGATGCAGACCCTGGATGTAGAGTCATCGTTATCTAAATCAGTGGTTCCCAACCTTTTTGTATCATGGACCAGTTTCATTTGAAACAATATTTTCACAGATCGGCATAGAAACAGCTAAAAACAAAGTGCTTAAAAATACAACTCACCAATTCAATGAATTAATGGGATCCCTGATCTTGTTTCTCCTTCAACAAGCCAGTCCCATCTGGAGTTAATGGGAGACAATGACACACGCAGTGTGTTACTTATGTCCAGTCTACTCCGTAATTTCGTTTTGGTCGCTGTCACTGCAGAAAAACCTGCTTCACAAAAGATACAATGTTGTAAATGGAAGCAAGGTATTTAGTTCTTTTTTCGCAATCTCTGGAAATTCTGCCTTGATCTTAATCCAGGTCTCTGGCAGAGTTGATGACGCTGCTGCTGTTGTTGCTGACGTAGCTTCCTGTTTTCGTATCGTTGCCGCGAAAGTTTGCGTTTGTGTTAGCGTTTAAATTACATACTTTTTTTCATTTATACAATAATAATATTAATAGCAACTAGTTTTTACATCTCACACTATTTGGCTTCGCCTTTTTCTGCGCTTTTTGGAGAACGCGCGAGTTTCTTTTTCTAAAAACAACAAACGGAATTCAGCTCCAAACAACTACAACTCCGACTCAGGTACGTTATCATGTCTAACATTCAGCTTGTTCAGTGTGTAGAGTGCAGGATGTTTAGACATTCTTCCTCCGTCGTTAGCGGTAATTTTATTTGTGATAGGTGTGTGTTAGTGAGCACTCTGACGGAGAAGATATCAGCGTTAGAGGAGCGCATCCAGACTTTAGAGAGGGTTAGAGAGTGTAAGAGCAGTGTTATTCCTGTAGCGGACAGTCTGGGTGCCGCAGGCGGAGATAACCAGCCCCCGACTCCGGCATTAGAGCCCTCACAGCGGGGCGAGTGGGTGACGACTCGGCGGCATACTCGTTCAGCCAAAGCTAACGCTAAGGCTAGCCCACCGGAGCACACCTCTTCTGCGCTTCACGTGTCCAACAGGTTTGCTCTCCTCAGTGATGCACCCGCTGAGAAACCTGAAAGAGCTCTGGTTATAGAAGACTCTATAATGAGACACGTGAAATTAGCTAGACCTTTAGGGGCACCAGCGGCAGTGGTTAGGTGTATCCCGGGAGCCAGAGCACCGGACATAGCAGGTAATCTTAGGGCTCTAGGACAGCACAGGTTCTCCAAGATAGTAGTACATGCTGGAGCTAACGATATACGCCTTCGTCAGTCAGAGGTTAGTAAGAATAACTTTATAGAGGTGTTTAAATTAGCGAAGGCGATGTCCGATGGAGTAGTATGCTCTGGTCCCATCCCAATGAGACGTGGTGACATAACTTACAGCAGGTTATGGTCGCTGAACCGCTGGATGTCCAGGTGGTGCTCCGAAAACAACGTGGGCTTTATTGATAATTGGAAGACATTTGAGGGCAAAGCTGGCCTGTTAGGGCGGGACGGTGTCCATCCCACTCGGGAAGGTGCTGCTCTCATTTCTTGTAGTATAGCTCATAGTCTTAGAAAAGGCCTAGTAAATCGGTGACAATCCAGAGCCCAGGCCAGGGAGCAGACAGACAGGCTAACCCAACCGTCTGCTAGCTGCATAGAGTCGTCACTCAGGGTTCACTCTATTGAGACTGTGTCTGTTCCCCGAGCTAAAAACAAATTTAGAAAGACTCAGAAAGTCTGTTTTAGTAATCTAATTAGCATAAAGACCACAAACTTGGATCAGACTGAATGCGCAGCCGGCACCTCTGATCTGAAGCTAGGACTGTTAAATATTAGATCTCTCGCATCTAAAGCAGTTATAGTTAATGAAATTATCACAGATCAGGAGTTTGATATACTCTGTTTAACAGAAACCTGGATTAAACAGGACGAGTATGTAGCTCTAAATGAAGCTAGTCCTCCTGGATACAGCTACATACACCAGCCTCAGTTAACTGGTAGGGGAGGAGGCGTCGCAGTTATTCACAATGATAATTTGACTATTGTACAAAAACACGGACACAAATTTAATTCATTTGAAATTCTTTATAGTAACATAAGTGTATTTAACTATATTAAGTCAGCTCAGTCGATCCCGCTAATTGTCATTTACAGACCTCCAGGTCCGTACTCGGAATTTCTTAGTGAATTTGCAGATTTCCTCTCAAACCTAGTCATTTCTGTAGACAAAGTGTAAATTGCTGGAGATTTTAATATTCATTTTGAAAACCCAGAAGACCCTCTGAGAACTGCATTTATGTCTATACTGGACTCGGTAGGAGTAAATCAGTGTGTAGTAGGACCCACTCATAAAGCAGGTCACACTTTAGATTTAATAATATTATTTGGATTAAGTATAAGAAATTTATTCACAATACCACTATCTGAAGTTATCTCAGATCACTATCTTGTCTCATTGCAAGTGTGTCACAATAATAATGTACACACAGCGCCGCGCTACCGTATGAAACGTACATTCACATCAACTACCAAACAGAGTTTTATCAGTAATCTCCCAGAGTTCCCAACTTCGATTAGATCACCGTCTGACCCCACAGAACTCGATCAGGCGACTGAATATTTAGAGTCGACATTTCGCTATACCCTAGATAATGTAGCTCCAGTCAAAAGAAAAATTATTAGAGATAAAAAACTTGCTCCCTGGTATAACGATCACACGCGCACTTTAAAACAGACCGCTCGGAAATTAGAACGTAAATGGCGTCAAACTAAATTACTAGTATTTCAAATAGCATGGAAGGAGAGCATCCTGAACTATAGAAAAGCTCTTAGTGTAGCTAGATCAACATATCTCTCCACTCTTATAGAAAATAACAAAAATAATCCTAGATTCTTATTTAATGCTGTAGCCAAATTAACCAGAAATAAGACCACTGCAGAAATCTTCACAACAACATCATGCAATAGTGAGGACTTCATGAACTTTTTTAATAATAAAATTGTAAATATTAGGCATAAAATTTGAGGTTTTGAAACCGAACAATGTAATTGATGCAGATGTTAATCTAGCCATGTCAGACCAGAACCTAGAATACTTTACTCCCCTTGAAGAGAATGAACTAATTTCACTCATCTCTTCTTCAAATTCATCAACCTGTATATTAGATCCTGTACCGACACATTTTCTTAAACAGATAGTACCAGCAATAATAGAACCCCTGTTGAGAATAATTAATTCTTCACTCAGCATTGGATATGTTCCAAAATCTTTTAAATTAGCAGTTATCAAACCAATAATTAAGAAACCTGACCTCGACCCCTGTCAGCTGTCCAGTTACAGACCAATATCAAACCTCCCCTTTATCTCTAAGATCCTGGAAAAGATAGTAGCGGAGCAGCTATGCTCATATATACATAGGAATGGCATACATGAACTGTATCAGTCAGGATTTAGGCCTCATCACAGTACAGAGACAGCGCTCGTTAAAGTAGTAAATGACATTCTATTGGCCTCTGATCAGGGTTGTGTAACTATGCTTGTATTACTTGACCTCAGTGCAGCTTTTGACACTGTTGATCACGCTATTCTTCTTCACAGATTAGAAAATGTAGTGGGAATTAAGGGTACAGCCCTCTCCTGGCTCAGATCCTATCTGACCCATCGTTATCAGTATGTAGACTTAAATGGTGATTATTCTGCATGTTCTCTAGTGGAGTTTGGCGTTCCGCAGGGTTCAGTTTTAGGTCCACTGCTTTTTTCCCTTTACATGCTTCCTCTGGGCAACATAATCCGTAAGCATGGTATTAGTTTTCATTGTTATGCTGATGATACACAGTTATATGTCTCAGCAAAACCTGATGAGAAAAAACAGCTTACTAAAATTGAGCAATGTGTGCAGGACATAAGAAATTGGATGCTAACTAACTTCCTTCTGCTAAATCCGGATAAGACAGAAGTTCTAGTCATAGGACCGCATACAGCTAGGAGTAAAATTTTAGATCATACCGTAACTTTAGATGGCCTTTCTGTTCCATCAAATGCAACAGTGAAAGACCTTGGTGTGATTATTGATTCCAGCCTTTCATTTGAAGCACATGTAGATAATATTACCAGGATAGCATTCTTTCACCTCAGAAATATTGCCAGAATAAGAAATTTATTGTCGCTAAACGACGCAGAAAAACTAGTTCATGCTTTTATCACCTCTAGGTTGGACTATTGTAATGCCTTACTGTCTGGTTGTTCAACTAGATGCATAAATAAGCTTCAGCTAGTCCAGAATGCAGCAGCGAGAGTCCTCACCAGAACCAGAAGATATGAGCACATCACCCCTATCTTATCTTCACTCCATTGGCTCCCTGTGAAATTTCGCATTGATTTTAAAATACTACTCTTGACATATAAAGCATTAAATGGTCTCGCGCCGCAGTACCTGAGCGAACTGCTAGTGTCTTACGATCCGCCACGCCTACTTCGATCAAAGGATGCAGGCTGCTTGTCAGTACCGCGTATTATGAAAAATACAGCTGGGGGCAGAGCTTTTTCTTACAAAGCCCCAAAGTTATGGAATAGTCTTCCAAATAGTGTTCGGGACTCAGACACAGTCTCAGTGTTTAAGTCCAGGCTAAAAACCTATTTATTTAGCCGAGCATTTTTATAAATAGATTTGCCATAGGTAAAGGAGCAGATCTGGGGGACTCATGGACGTAGAGTATTATGGTGAACTGGTATGTTTGGATGCTGTCTTCCTCACTCTCATTGATCACTCAGGTTTGCTGACGGTGAGGTGATTGTTTGCTTTACATGTCAGGAAGCCCTCATGTTTGTGTTTCCTTCTGGCTCTCCCTTTTAGTTATGCTGTCATAGTTAGTCCTGCCGGAGTCTCTGCTTGCACGCTACAGTTAATATACATTCACATTATACATTGTGTGACTGTGACCATACCTAACTGCCATCTCTCCTCTTCTTCTCTTTCCCCCCCTCTTTCTTTTTCCTCTCTCCTCCTGTCCCCCCCTTTCACTCTTTCTCTCTCTCTCTGTCGAGCTACACATGTCGTTCCTGAGCTGCCAGTGATCCAGACTCCCTCTGCCCTCCGGACCTGTCTGACCCATCCTGGTGCCCCGCTTCTGGCTGAAGATCTCGTCACATGGATGCCCCGTGTGTCTCTCTGGGATGCGTCTGGTGTCTGGGAATGATTCTCTCTACCTAGAAAATGGTTCTGGCCTTGACTGGTGTTGGCAACTGTTTCTCTGGGGACTTGACAGTTCGATAGTTCAGGACTGGAACTTCTTACAAGTCTACCTGGGTCTTCAATAACTACCTGGACTCCATATTAACATCAATTAACATCAGCTATTATAGCTGAACTGCCTCCCACCCTACACACTGTATAAATGCAGATCATTTACTGCTTTCTGTTTCACCCAAATGAGGATGGGTTCCCTGTTGAGTCTGGTTCCTCTCAAGGTTTCTTCCTATTACCATCTCAGGGAGTTTTTCCTTGCCACTGTCGCCCTCGGCTTGCTCACCAGGGACAAACTGACCATTTTGATTCATACAAATTCACATTTCATACAAACCTAAATAATTCTTTTGACTATGTAAAGCTGCTTTGCGGCAATGAAAATTGCTAAAAGCGCTATACAAATAAAATTGAATTGAATTGAATTGAATTGTTGTCTGAAACATACAGTACTTTTAAGGTCACCATCTTTTGCAATTTCCAGCAGTTCTCCTTCTTCCAGCACAGACAGGCTCAATTCATGGTTCGGTTAAATTTTTTTTTTCAATTCAATGGTTTGTTCAAAAATTGGGTTGCAGATCCATTCTCGGAGATCTGCAGTTGGGGAAGTACCGCTTGAACACTTAAAAGCAGAGACAGGTGATCCTGCACAAGCAGAGAGAATTTTAAGTTAGACTCAGTCTCTTCAACCACTCTTCCAAATGTCAAATATCCCTCAGTTTGCTCAGTGTGCCAACAATTCTAGTTTGACTTTGAATGCAGCTACTTTATCTTGAAGGCACCCAACTTTAACTTAAAGATACATTTTCCCCTGAAGTGACAGATTGTAGCATTTTTCGGCTAGCTAGAATTTCCCTGTGAAGACGGTGCATCCACTGACATTCAGGTACAACCTCCTTAACCCGAGCAATTAAACCAGAAATCCGTCCAATCATGGCAGCATCTCCGTCTGTGCATATGCCAACAAAAGGACCAATTCAGTTTTCCTGAAATGTAATCATTCAGAAATTTGAATAGTTCTGTGCCTGTGACGTTGCTTGGCAGCCACAGTGCACATAACATGTCCTCGTGCACATCCTCCTGATAGATAGATAGATAGATAGATAGATAGATAGATAGGTATATATAACACATAAACAAGTAGTATTGCCATGTTGTCATTATCAGTAGACTCATCTACCTGAATTCTGTAACACGGTGACTTGTGTCTCAGTGTCCTCTGCTATATCCTCAATTCGTCTAGTGACGGTGCTTGCCAAAAGAGGAGCCTGTGCTATCTTATAAACTGCATCCTCTCCTAAAAGTCCACGGCACAGGTCCTTAGCGGCGGGCAGGATCAATTCATTAATGATAGTAAAAGGTTTCTTCGTCTTAACAATGCGGTTAGCCACTAGGTATGATGCTCTCAGTGCACTCGCATTTGTTGATGTAGTGGCCATCAATAATTGCTTCTGTCCTTCTTGTTCATGTTTTCTCCTTTCAAAAACTCCAAAGCCTTGTCTTTTAATCCAGGGTGCTTGATATCCCATGTACTGAAACAGTTTTGCACATTTGCTAGTCTGTCACCATGTATTATGCTGAATGATGTCCTAACCTAAAACAGAAAAGAGTAGGAGATATGAGTTAGAGGAAGAGGAGAGCTCAGAGAAAGGCATGGTGTGTTTACCAAACAAGACACAGAAAAAGTGTGAGAACAGAGCAGACAGTTCTGACTCTGATACCCCATTATGAACCAGAAAGATCTCCCACCCCGAGGTAGACCTGGAACATGATTAAAAAAATATACAGAAAGAGAATTCATAGATTATATGTTATTATAATATATTATATTATAATATTATATATTTATTATATATTTATATGTATTTATATGTTATTATAATGTATTATATTATAATATTATATATTTTATATTTATATATTATTATGTATTCTTTTTTTTTTTTTTTTATAAACTGTGTGATATGAGCAGTTGACCCTGCTCTGACCCCATCCATACTGGGATATGTGAAGAAAGAGTTTCACTGTGCAGTGATGTATACTGACAAAGTCTTAACCTAAATGTATTTTTTTAGCTTAGTAGAAAATCTTTTTGTTATGCAGTTAATCATTGATAATTTAGAGTCATCTTATTTAGTTTTTTTTTGTATATTTCAGTTGTTGTTGGGTAGAACGAAAAAAAAATGCATAAGTTTATATGGTGGTATTTAAAGCATGCAATTTTATTTAAAATATATAAATAATTAAGTTATACAGTATGTGTGAGAGAGATTGTGTATGTGTGTATATATGAGAGAGAGAGAGAGAGAGAAATTATTTACACCATTAATAGATTTTGAACTGGGTAAATGTTCTTATTTGATGAAATATTTTGTTTGTCCAGCAAATTTCTTCAAAAATTTAATAAACTTAAAAAGCTGTGAAACTTGTTACTAAACTTTTTTTACGTTGAGGCTACATATGTTATCAGTTAATTTTACAGTGCACTAACCCCGAACCTACACATAAGAAAAATTAAAAATGCATACTAAATTAAAGCTCAGATCTTAAATATTATGACTTTGCATATTTATTAATAAGCAACAACTCTATATTTTATTTACCTAACTCATGCAGTAGGAGAGGTGATGTCACCGGACTGTTAGTAAATAACCAATACAGATCTGAGTCTGGAGCGCTTTTAAATATCTCAAATCAAACTAAACAGTTTTTTTTTCTTTTTATTGTCACATCCCTGTATGTACAGTGGTGCTGTGCAGTACCTCATCCTCTCTGTCCCGTCACATGTGGGACACAATCCGGTTCAGACACAAACAGCTCTCACAGTCACTCGGCCACACGGTCATGCAGGTGAAAGTGAAGTGTCTCTTCTAGACTCAGACTGTCTCACTTCAGAAATGGGGCTTCAATATTCTCAAGATCAAGATGAGCTCAAGCTGGTTAAGAAGACACTCTGTGTAATAAATCACACAAACAGCTAACATTACTGACCGTGAGCTTTTAAATCACATCTACAACTCAGTGAGCTAAAAGATGAAGACACAAGACATTCATTCTAATCACTGGAACATGTCTAGTCATGACACCACGTGATCACTGTGTGACACAATGCTAAGAAATACTAACTGAAATGAGTTATAACTTCAGCTTGTACAAAAGATGTGTAACTAATTCCACAAATACACTCACATGATGAAACATATTGACCTTAAGCAGCTTTTTAAAAGTTTCAGTGGTAAAGCAGCTGCGTTACTCACCAATAAACCGCAGCTTGTAGCTTCGTTAAGACTCCAACAGCGTCTGTCTCTCCGTGACGGACTTCACTGTCAACACATATTAGGGTCCCGCCCCCTTTTACACCATTGGATGGATTGATGTCACTCATCTTCATTTCATCAAATAGGAGCGTCTAAGAAACAAAACAAAGAGTCTACAAGAGATGTGAGTTAGGTTGCATCGAGCACATGTTAACTCTGTACATCTCAAACTAACTTTGTGCTGAACAAGTCTGGGTAATCTACATACAAGGCCACGCCCCCTGCATGCGCTCACTCAAACACACACACACACACACACAGATTCAGTGAGTTTCCTGCGCGTGTGGAAGATGTCACGCGCTGTACATGTTTCTGGAGCTCTACAGAATGTCCCGGACAGTGGGAGGAGTTTATCTTTACCTCAGAACAACACTGAGACTCTGACAGAAAAACTGTTACCATGTGTGAGTTATTAAGTCTCATATAATCCTTATTCTGATCAGATAAAACTCATATTATTTATTTTTTTCTCATTTTGGCTAGCTTTGGCCAGATTATATAAAACATTGTCTTGTATAAAACGATGCTCTAATGTATTTCATTTAGCTTTAGCTTACGGTAGCTATTCAGTTCAGTTTTTGGTTAGATTATGACACTGCTTTCTATAATGTTATTTAGCACAAAGTCTGTAGCTCCTGGTGCCTAAAACACTGATGATAATATACAGTAGTTTATTTTATTGTGTTAATATGCTTATGTTGTCTTTTATATAAACAGTTGTGACCGTGAAAATGATCAGTCACACGTTTGATAAAAAGCAAATACAAACAAGCAGGGGAGATGCAGACGGCTGTCACTGTTTCGTAGAAAAAACAGACTGGACCACGACTGGGGTCCGGACTCTGGGCGGATCTCTTGTATTTTTAAAGTGGATGGACACATTTTTACACAAGTTTCTGTCTGCACCTGTGACTGCGTACAACCAGCACATGGACTGTCCTCGGATGACAGGAATGTTCCCACTGCTGGTCACAGGGTCTGTGTGTATTGCAGCAAATAAACACCATGTAAATGTCAGGTATGTGATTCTCACTTGTGTCTTCAGGTAAACAGGAATTGCTTTTCGATAGTGACACAGAGATGTGTGAGTGTGTATAGGGTGTAAGAGTGGACTTTTACAAACCTAACACACTTTTTTCGTTGTGCACTGTTTTCGCTGTTTTACTCTAGTTGTCTATTGTTGTATTTTTTCACTGCCATATTTATGTCATAAATGTCTGTTCTGTGTATGAGATCATCTGTTTCCCTCTCTACTTAATATTTTCCCTGCACTTTATGAGAGAGTATGTTATGTATAGGGTGTAAAAGTGAGACTTTTGTCTGAGTTGTTTTGCCTGTCAGTTAACTATTGTTAAATGACACTAAAATTTTTAAAGCCGTTCTCTTTTCAACTGTGATCTTTCTGACCTGCTCAGGTTTGTCATTTACTCCACCAACAGTGTTATTGTTCAGTGTCAGTTACATGTATACTAACCCTTTTAACTCAAATAAAAGTCATCACACTGTATTTGCTCTCGGGTGAGTGGAGAGTCGTAGTTCTGCGTTGTTCCTGTCACTCTAGTTAGTTCTGCTGACTCGTGCACTTTGTGTGCAGATGAGAGTCTGTTGGGTTTTGCAGGAGATGTGACTAGCATGTCACTGCTCATATTTGTTGATCTTTGTGTTGTATCTTAACCACTCTGTTGCAGGTAAATGTGATGCTTTTCTGTATAAAACTGCATGCACCTAGAAAAGGTAAATCACTGTAACTCACTATATATCTTTACACTACACACGCCTTCTCAGTTGCTGGTACTGAACATAAACACATGGGTGATGCTGCTGCTACAGGATTTGATCTGGCTGAGAAGTAAGATACAGGTATTTTTATTTCATGCTTCTGTAACAAAACTGAAATCGTGCAACCATTTTTTTAACAACTTTTTTAAATTAAAATTTAATTCAGGACTTTGTTCTACTGGACAATAAGGAGATGCTGGTGTGAACTAGGACATCAGCTTTCAATAAAGAATTTAACACTGGAATTACTTCAGCCATGGCCTCAGGTAGATAAGAATACTGTATGAAGTGTTCAGGACCTGAATTTAGACTTTGGGGTGATCACCACCAGTTCAGTTCCCCTGATTAAACTTAAATCATGCTGCCCTTAACACATCAATTTTAGTAAGTGATGATAAACATGAATTATCATTTAATAAAACGTCTTTGCATACTGATGAGCTCATTTTCTGTCTGTCCAGGTCTTGTGAGCTGTAATGTACCCAGTTCTTTTATACTGTACCACTTAATTTAACAGCACTGCATCAGCGTTTGTCTTTCTGAAGCTGTTCTTTACTTTTGGTTAAGAGGTCACATTCCTAATCACTCTCATTCGTACCACATGTCACCCAAAGGCCCAAATCTTTTTACTTATCCTTATTACTTTTAACCAATAACACATTAGGGCTGCCCCTGCTAATGACATAAATGTGACGCTTTCTCATGTGCACACTGATTATAGCTACAGTGGTGTGAAAAACTATTTGCTCCCTTCCTGATTTCTTATTCTTTTGCATGTTTGTCACACAAAATGTTTCTGATCATCAAACACATTTAGCTATTAGTAAAAGATAACACAAGTAAACACAAAATGCAGTTTTTAAATTATGGTTTTTATTATTTAGGGAGAAAAAAAATCCAAACCTACATGGCCCTACAGATCTGGCCTTTAAAAACGCACGTTTTCGGAAAAGGGATCCCACGACTTGCCGCGAGTGCGCGCTGCAAGCTGTGAAAATGCCCTTTAATACCTGTAGGGGGCAGTCGTGTTTCAGTCTAAAGTATTGTGTGTCTACTAAAGCCGAAAAATGTTATGTCTCTTAGGCGCCCATTGACGGCAAGCGACAGAGCTCATAAACGTGTCAAGCTCAAACTGATATGTATTTATTCTTCATTTTCATTCAGAATTATTATTATTAGTAGTAGTAGTTCTCCAAATTTATTATTATTAATATTGTAACGCACCTGCGCGTGTGCAAAAGGACTACAAAGTAGTGGTAGGTGATTCGCCCGCCATGCGGGAGACCCGGGTTCGATTCCCAGCCAGTGCTCAAAATTCCGGTGGTATTCGCTAAAATGCCACGATATAGCCATTACATTATCAAGTTATGCTTCAGTACTAAATGCATGTTTGCAATTGAGAATTTTTTTTTCTTAAGCTATGAAACACATTAGCACTCACCTCACAGTTGCTGTAATTTAATGATTATCATAAGCAAAAAGTGTAAAACAAAGGATTCACATTCATTACATTTTCACCCAGAGCGGGATTCGAACCAGGGTCTGGACGATTTTATAGGATATACGGATATTATACGGATATTATTTAAGCAACGCCACACCACGTGGAAAGCAACAAAAATGCTTCAATTTCATTGGCTGTCACTAAGTGTCAGCTATTCACGACTGGCCCTCGCGGAACGCAGAATCTCCGGGCTTTGACTGCGCTTTCTCCATTCGTTATTACAGGGGCGGACTGGGACCAAAAAGTGGCCCTGGACTTCCTGGCCCACAGCAGCCCACACCATAATACATTGGCTCGTTAATGTAGAGATACATTTTTAACACCAGTTACTAGTATAAAAATATAACACAATACAGAAATCAATGCTATTTAAACATGTTATTTGAAGTATCACTGAACATATATTGGTCAAAGAAACGAAAAAAAAGAACATCAAGACAAACAACATATAAATCTATAAAGACAATATTTTAAAAGGAATGGCAATAAAACTGAACAGGTAAGCTGAAATAAAATCAGTAGCAGCAGTAGCTCACGCTTGTAAACTAGTTACTTATTTTAATTATTATGGTAGTCAATATTAACACGAAATAATGCTGAGAAACATTATTTCAATTAATATTGACTACCATCATAATAACTAGCACAAGTTAGTGCTGCTACTAATTTTATTCTGTTTGATTGCCATTCTTTTTACTTGGCTCTGGTAGATCAGGGGAGACGTGTTGGTCATCATCAGCATGTATTATGATGTGGGATGTGGTGCGCTGCTGGGTCAAGCCTCACTGTCCCTGACCTGTTATAGGCAGAATCTGTTCATTTGAAGCATTTCACAGCATTTACCTCTAAAGCTTTTTCTTATTTTCTCTAAAGCTTTTTCTTATTTTTGCGTAACCTTTTCTTCTTCCTGTTTTTCATTCATGGAAATTATTATTAATTTGCTCAGAAAATTCGCTGCATTGAGAAAGGATCAATATCTAAAAATTTAAAGATGCCCACGTGTGTGGACAAAGAATACAAAAGTGTATAATCTTTAATAAAGTTAGCCTAATACAATATTGTTTCCAATGCTGAAGCAAACATGATTTTGTTTTAGTCTATTCATTGAATACAACGCGACAGCGCGCTCCGAGGTGAAGCGCACCCACAGTTACTGTAATCCCCCATCTCACCTTTACAACAGGTGTGAAGTCATCAAACCGGTTTCGCTGCTGGGGGAATTCGCAGAATTGGGGGTTTTAAAACAAATTAACAAGACCGAGCAGACTTCAGACAGGGGGTTTGGTTGGTTAGAAGTGGCGCTGACGGGGGGCGGGAGGGAGTCTCGCCCGGGGAGCAATTCAGTGTAGAACCGCCACTGCCTATTTTCCACCACATCACGTACTTCCCTGATCTCCATCTCTGCGCTTTGCTTTTATAATGTGGAGCAAGCCCGAGATCATATTAACGTAGAATTCATCATTCAAAGTTATTCATATCAGTGTATAGTAAGTGTGATTTGAAAAGTGCTATAACTCCACCTGCCACAGTTTCGGCCCAGTGGAACAATCTGACTACATGTGAAGTGCCATGAAAAAGTATTTGCCCCTTCCTATTTTTTTTCTTTGCATATTTGTCACACTTGTATAGGTGGAATTTCACCTAAACACTTTAGTTGAGAACGTATAGGTTAATATGTATAGGTGAGAACAGCTGATTCACACTTGGGGAGAGTGAATAATTTGCATTTGAATGTTGTCTGGCATTGTAAGCACACGCAGTGACACTAAAAGGACAATAGGATTAATAGGAATAGGAGGCACTAAAGAGGAGGATTTTAATTTAGACTATAAAAAAATTAATCTGCGTCTATTTTTAGGCGTGCCAGCTGCCACTTTTTAGTCTTATAATGCCCACATGACATGCTGGTACAGAGCTGGACATAGCTCATCCATGCCAATGATCCTGTTTGCACCCTGCGCTATAAAATACGAGTACGACGGCCATCCGCGGACAGCAGCTCCTGCCTCCGTCTGCTCGCGCTGGCTCTTCTTTGATGTCTCTGGGCCGCGTTCCATTTGCCCTGTTTGCATGCCGCACTTCCGCGTTTCACTCACACCGCGTAGTAAAATCCACTGTAAACCAACAAACCCCGAAGGGGAGGCGGCCTAACTAGTGAGCGAGGAGCGATATTGATTTGGGCGCACACCGTGACAGGCTGAAAAAAAAACTATTGTCATCAAAATTGTAACAGATAAGGACTCTGATTAATGTGCAAAAACTATATAATAAAACTATATAAGACTACATGCCTTTATAAGACTCAACTTTTATTTAAGCGCACTCACAATAACGAAAAAACGTGATTTTATAAATGTTTGAAAGCAAATAAGCTGCGCTGCTCTGTATTGTTTTTGGTGAACTTGAGCGCGTCAGAAAATGAACGCAAACGTTTTTTTAAATGGTCAGAGTCAGTCAGCTTGCTGTTTTCCCGACGCGTTCATAATCATTAGTCTACTTCTGCCGGTGCGCTCTGGAAAACTTCATGCATGCGGCCGAGCGCTGATTAAAACTATGGAGTAAATTAAAGAGGAGAATCACGATGCCGAATCAAAGTCCTGAGCCCAAACCTCATTTAAATTAAATTAACAAATACTATAAGTAAAAAAAACAATAGCCCACGTTTAGAAACCGTTTATAAATTCTTTCCGACATGAGTTGGCCCGGTGTTATGCGCAGAGCGCGGGGAGATTTCCTGAAGCTCCGAAATCACTGGGGCATTTTTTCTAAATAGATGCTATTGTTAATAACTGATGGAGGTTTGGGGCTGTATACACACGCATTTTTCAGGGGTTTAAAACGAATTAGTCCGAGCAGACCTACATGAAAGATGAGAAGTGAGTAACTGCGCGCGCTGTCGCGGTGTATATACTGTACAACACACGTTTATCAACCTACATAAAAACGCTGCCTTTAAAAAACGCTTTATAAAAACGCTGCCTTTTGTAAAGTGAAAGTACTTTACAAAAGACAAACTGCTTTATTTCAGTCATGAATTCACAATCACATCACATTCCAGCTATTATTTCCAGCCGTTGTTAAATAATGTATGAAATAATTATTAAATGCTGGACACAAACAGCAAATATGATGATTATTATAAAATGCCCGAAGAAGCTCGTGGTCATAAAATAATATTTACTTAATAATATAATATATATATAGTTAATTCATGTCTTCTGATGATGTCGACACATTTTTTACGTTTTAAATAAGATATGTTGGCATATTCACGAATCAGGACATTCGCATAGTTAAGACTACCAGATAGCCTACTATCAGGAAATTAAATTAATTTCAACACCATGTAAACCGAGACATTGCCATGTCTTTTACTGTTTTGTCTTTGTTAAAACAATAAAAAAAATATATAAGAAACTTATTAAGAATTTTAAAGCACGAATTTGGGCATCTTATTTCATCATTATGAAAAAAATATGAAGCACATATACACACATTTATCATGAAAGATCTGTTGTAAAGCAAAATAAAATTCATGTTTGCTTCAGCATTGGGAACAATATTGTTTTAGACTAAGTAATTATACACAATTCTTCGTTGTACAGTACTTGGTCCGGCGTTTAAATAAAGTCCTTTCATGCGCCATCTGGCGGATATTCAGTGAAGCACAACACATTTATTTAAATTCCCGAATGTTGCTTACGGCAAGTCGCGGCGCGCCGCGCGCTAAATTGAGGCATCCCGCGGGAAAACGGGCAGTCTTAATGGCCACATCTGTATGTGAAAAAGTAATTGCCCCCTGAACCTAATAACTGGTTGGGCCACCCTTAGCAGCAATAACTGCAATCAAGCGTTTGCGATAACTTGCAACGAGTCTTTTACAGTGCTCTGGAAGAATTTTGGCCCACTCATCTTTGCAGAATTGTTGTAATTCAGCTTTATTTAAGGGTTTTCTAGCATGAACCGCCTTTTTAAGGTCATGCCACAACATCTCAATAGGATTCAGGTCAGGACTTTGACTAGGCCACTCCAAATTCTTAATTCTTTTTTTCTTCAGCCATTCAGAGGTGGATTTGCTGGTGTGTTTTGGGTCATTGTCCTGCTGCAGCACCCAAGATCGCTTCAGCTTGAGATGACGAACAGATGGCGGGACATTCTCCTTCAGGATTTTTTGGTAGACAGTAGAATTCATGGTTCCATGGATCTATCACAGCAAGCCTTCCAGGTCCTGAAGCAGCAAAACAACCCCAGACCATCACACTACCACCACCATATTTTACTGTTGGTATGTTCTTTTTCTGAAATGCTGTGTTACTTTTACGCCAGATGTACGGGACACGCACCTTCCAAAAAGTTCAACTTTTGTCTCGTCGGTCCACAAGGTATTTTCCCAAAAGTCTTGTCAATCATTAAGATGTTTTTTAGCAAAATTGAGATGAGCCTTAATGTTCTTTTTGCTTAAAAGTGGTTTGCGCCTTGGAAATCTGCCATGCAGGCCGTTTTTGCCCAGTCTCTTTCTTATGGTGGAGTCATGAACACTGACCTTAATTGAGGCAAGTGAGGCCTGCAGTTCTTTAGATGTTGTCCTGGGGTCTTTTGTGGCCTCTCGGATGAGTTGTCTCTGCGCTCTTGGGGTAATTTTGGTCGGCCGGCCACTCCTGGGAAGGTTCACCACTGTTCCATGTTTTGCCATTTGTGGATAATGGCTCTCACTGTGGTTCGCTGGAGTCCCAAAGCTTTAGAAATGGCTTTATAACCTTTACCAGACTGATAGATGTCAATTACTTTTGTTCTCATTTGTTCCTGAATTTCTTTGGATCTTGGCATGATGTCTAGCTTTTGAGGTGCTTTTGGTTTACTTCTCTGTGTCAGGTAGCTCCTATTTAAGTAATTTCTTGATTGAAACAGGTGTGGCAGTAATCAGGCCTGGGGGTGACTACAGAAATTGAACTCAGGTGTGATAAACCACCGTTAAGTTATTTTTTAACAAGGGGGGCAATCACTTTTTCACACAGGGCCATGTAGATTTGGAGTTTTTTTTCTCCCTAAATAATAAAAACCATCATTTAAAAACTGCATTTTGTGTTTACTTGTGTTATCTTTAACTAATAGTTAAATGTGTTTGATGATCAGAAACATTTTGTGTAATTTTTGTGCAAATAGTTTTTCACACCACTGTACATTAACTACACATCTGGGCTCTTCTTAAACATTTGAGATGTCTGACATACAGTGTGCTGTATTTACTGACATGTGATCTATAATGTCTGTCATCATAGCGTTTACTGAACTCACAGCTGAAGTGCAGAGCTTCCATTCATACACACAACAGGGAAGATGGATCACATTTCACAAGAGTAAAATCTTCAGGCTACTGGTTTAGTCTCAGGAGTTTTAGTCTCTTATCACTTTAGACTTAATTTACATGTCAAATCTCGACCCAATACTGTAGATTTACTAGAAGTGCTTTAACTCTGACTCTGTGTGTGAGCTGGGTTCCTGAATAGGAATCTTCATAATTAAAGGGGTGATTTCTTTGTCTTATAGTGGAACCTCGGATTACGAGTAACGTGGTTTACGAGTGTTTCGCAAGACGAGCAACAATTTTTAATAATTTTTGACTTGAAAAACGAGCATTGTCTTAGTTTACGAGCACCGAGTATCATGTTTTACGCATGCGCTTCTTGTTTTAACACCGAGCGTTACGTCATCACAAGTGAGCCAACAGTTTTTCTCTCTCTTGCAGCGGAATTGTAGGTAATTGTCTCTCCTGCTGGGTAAATACACACACACACACAAAGTGTGTGTGTGTGATGTGCGTGCGCGCACACACACACACACTTTAACAGAGAGACCATTTTTAAAACCGTTTAAAAATTAGCAAGAAACATCGCTAGTCACACTCGCGTGAGCGCATACTAACGGGATCACTACTGTAAAGTAAAACAACAACAACAACAAAAACAAAAATTAAACATCTCCTCACCTTTGAAAACAGTCGCGACAGACAACCTGAGAGAAGGGGAGCTGTAAAGCTGAGACCTATCATCTCCCCTGCTGGGTCTTAGTGCCTGCAGTGTATTTGAGTGTGTGTGTGTGTCTGTGTGTCTGTGCAAGGCAGAGAGCTTGTGCTTTTGTTTGGCAACCTGAGAGAAGGGGGCCGTAAACGAGAGCGAGCCCCCCCTTCAGCCCCTCCTTCTCTCAGGTTGCCAAACAAACACACAAACTCTTCTCTGTCGCGATTGTTTTCAAAGGTGAGGAGCTGTTTAATTTTTTTTTTGTTGTTGTTGTTGTTTTACTTACAGCAGTGATCCTGTTAGGATGCGCTCACGTGAGTGTGACTAGGAATGGTAATTTTTAAATGGTTTTAAAAACGGTCTATACGTTAATGTGTGTGTGTGTGTGTGTGTGTGTGTGTGTGCGCATGCGCACATTTTACACACATACACCCTGCGTGCACAAACGAAAACCCTTATTTGTCGGGATTTATTTTTAAAAATTTTTAAGGTAAAGTACAGGTTAATTCGTTTCCTAACGAGTCCAAGATTATTGAAGCGTACCAGACACCAAGGAGACAAGGTGACTACATCAGACACTGAGCTTCATCACTCTACACCTTCACCTTCACAGGAGGTGGAGCTTTAGAAATTTTAAGGGGAACATAATTAGAAAGAGGAACTGATTTGTTAGTTTTAATTATGTCAATTAATTTATCAGAGGGTTCTAAAGGCATGACATCATATCCTTGAATTTTCAGCCCTCGGCTGTGGGAGGCTACAGCATCACTGGGGAATCGAACTGGTGATCTCCGGATTTTCAAATCTATTATAAAGTCACAGTCAACTGAGTCCATGTGAACTTCTGACATGCATGACATAAAATATGATAGAGTGACTTATAAATTAGATAGTCTCTTTGTAAACAACTGCTATTACTTGTGTCATGCATACAGTAGATGTCCTAACTGACTCACAACAACTATAGTTTAACATGAAATCTAAGAAATGGATAAATATAAAAAAAAATTTATGACTCAAAGCTAAGTGTACTGTACGTAAACGCCCGACTTTAACTGTATGTTGTTAGTGATGTATAGTTTTGTTATTCTCATTACTGTTGTTGTTGTTGTTATTATGATTGCAGGGCTGAATGATCCTTTTCTGGTACACAGCAGACCAAAACTGGAAGATGACTCCAACCTGTGGACATCATTACAGGTACCTGCTCCCTCATGTCCCACATTTGAGGCAGTTAGAGACCTGAACTCTATAAGAGGTTACAGGTTTACAGGTCAGGAGCACACGGCTGCTTCAACTGAAACAAGGATGATGATGGTTATCAAGATAATTGGGGATCTGAACTAAATTCTCATCAATACTCCTGTATAATGGAGTACATACTGTACTGTATATTTACTGTATCTATGATCATCTGACTTCTCTCTCTTTATTAGGCTCCTCGTCCTCCTGGACTCAACCTGTTCTCTGGTGGAGCAGCAGCACCAGGCACTGTGTTTCTTCTTACACACACCATATGATCTCACTATGCTGAACCTTGTAGAGGTGAAGGGGTGAGACACGGCTCCTACAGTGCTGTTCTGGATGAAAAGACAGATCTCTGACACACTAGTGCATTCTGGGTAATAAACAACCTATTTAAAAGAGGTGCAGTACAAACCAATTTCCAAATCTGTACTTGTAGAATTTTATAGTGTGTTCTGTAAACAAAAATAAAATATTACATACGTGGTTTAACACTAAAGTGAGTCGACAGAGCAACATCATGTCTGATAAGTGTTTATATACAGTAAAGGTGAATCCCAATTCTACCCCTTACCCCTACACTTAGCCCTACCCCTCCGTTTGGCGCGTTCACGTGAAGGGGTAGGGGTGTCTCATTTCTCTTTTGGTTGGAGGGGTAGGGCTAAGGGGAAGGGCCAGATAGCCCTCGAAACGAAGATTTTTCGGGACCTCACTTCAAACGAAGGGCTAACGAAATTTTCAAGATGGCCGCTCACTCGAGCAAGCAGACCCGTAAATTTAACGATTTTTTGCCATTAATAAGGATTTTTATGACAAGTTTTTATTATATGTATATTAATTTTAGTCTTGTGTTTGTGTTTATGGTGATGTTTTGTAAAAAAACGTTTGCAAAAAAACCGCTAAAGTTTGCTAGCGGATAGCGCCGATTGCGCAATATTACAAAAATATATTTTTATGTCATATACACTTTACTACATGCTACAAACAAATATGAAAGTTTAGTAGCACGGCAGTTTGCCGAGCTTTTGGTAACGCATTGATTGTTTTGCTTACGGCCATACTGTATGTGTACATGTAAATGAACGGATACGTATGATGACGTATAACAGTGTTGTAGTGGTGTCCCATTTCTTAGGGGAAATATTTTAACCCTTCCCCTTTCCACTTCGTTTTAAGGGACAAGGGGAAGGGGCGAGGGGAAGGGGTAGGGGAAGGGGTAAGGGGTAGAATTGGGATTGGGCTTAAGTATCTGATTATTTAACTGTATGATCAACAGGACCTGGTCTACAGTAGTGTACTGTTTAGTGCAGTAGTATGGAGTTTGGGTTATCAGTGTGTGTGTGTGTGTGTGTGTGTATGTGTTTACCTGGTGGTGTTTTAAAAGTGCTTTTTGTTGTGTAGTGTCTCAGCTTCACCCATCATTGTCACCGGTGTTGGTGTGTTGGTCCTCCGTACCCTCCTTACTCTCCTCCAATTCGTTTATCAGCTTCACCACGCCCAGCTCGGCCCTGCACTCTCTACAGGGAACCCCTGTGCGCTCTGAGGCGTCTCTCAGCAATCTGCATGTCCCCCTCGACTCCATCAAAACCAGTCAGTATAATCAGTATAACACACGCCACATCATCTCTACGTCATGTGTATTTATGGGTGTATAAATGTGTGTGTTTAGGTGAGGCTCTTCCTGTAACTGCATACAATAAAGACGGAGTGCGTGTCCTCCTGGGAGGCCGGATGTCCTGGTCATTGTGGTGACGGCTCCTCTCGCTGTGAAGAACATGGAGCTACAGGCTGCAGTGCCCAAGGTGCTCACACACACACACACACACACACACACACATCAGATGCCCTCAAGATACACACTTCTAAAGGTTTATACTGACATGTTTGTTTCCTTCAGTCTATGAAGGTAAAGCTTCAGAGTCCATCAGGAGCCGAGCTGGTGACCTTTGACCCCGTCCTGCCCCCTTCCTTCATCACACAGGTCATACTTCTTGCTAACCCACTTATGGTGATACACACACACACACATACACACACACACACACATACACACACACATACACACGCACACACACACACCAAGGAGGTATAGCGTTCTTCTTGCTATCTGAAGCCATGACACTGTAGGGCTACAGCTACTACATTCACTTTTAAGTGAATCGAATCTTTAAAGATTTAGGCTGATTTGATTAAACAGAATTACAATTTATAGTTTACACTTTATCCCCTATCCGGCCATCGTCTAGCACGATTTAGTGTATCTTTCCAATTATCCTTTATCACGTGTCCAACGATGGTAAGATCTGGGCAAATGTTTTAACTTTAAAATACACAACTAAGACAACAGTTCTTCATAAAGAGCAAGAATTTATTGAGCTACTCTAGAATACATGAAACTATGCTACTTAAACACACACACACACACACACAAAGCAATAGAAAGTGCATGGCGGAAGAGCCAAAGTTCAGAGAGCTTTAAAAAAGCTAAACAGCACATGGTGAAAGAGAGAGCGAGTAAAATAGCGACTGACCTGTTCATGTCTTGGGGCTTTGACCCCACACAGTCGGTCCATCCCACAGGTGGCTCTTCAATTTTCAAATTTTTTATTTGTATAGCGCTTTTAGCAATTTTCATTGCTGCAAAGCAGCTTTACACAGTCAAAAGAATTATTTAAGTTTGTATGAAATGTGAATTTGTATGAATCAAAAAGGTCAGTTTGTCCCTGGTGAGCAAGCCGAGGGCAACAGTGGCAAGGAAAAACTCCCTGAGATGGTAATAGGAAGAAACGTTGAGAGGAACCAGACTCAACAGGGAACCCATCCTCATTTGGGTGAAACAGAAAGCAGTAAATGATCTGCATTTATACAGTGTGTAGGGTGGGAGGCAGTTCAGCTATAATAGCTGATGTTAATTGATGTTAATATGGAGTCCAGGTAGTTATTGAAGACCCAGGTAGACTTGTAAGAAGTTCCAGTCCTGAACTATCGAACTGTCAAGTTCCCAGAGAAACAGTTGCCAACACCAGTCAAGGCCAGAACCATTTTCTATGTAGAGAGAATCATCCCCAGACACCAGACGCATCCCAGAGAGACACACGGGGCATCCATGTGACGAGATCTTCAGCCAAAAGCGGGGCACCAGGATGGGTCAGACAGGTCCGGAGGGCAGAGGGAGTCCGGATCACTTGCAGCTCAGGAACGACATGTGAAGCTCGACAGAGAGAGAGAAAGAGTGAAAGGGGGAGACAGGAGGAGAGAGGAAAAAGAAAGAGGGGGGGAAAGAGAAGAAGCGGAGAGATGGCAGTTAGGTATGGTCACAGTCACACAGCGTATAATGTGAATGTATATTAACTGTAGAGTGCAAGCAGAGACTCCGGCAGGACTAACTATGACAGCATAACTAAAAGGGAGAGCCAGAAGGAAACACAAACATGAGGGCTTCCTGTCATGTAAAGCAAACAATCACCTCACCGTCAGCAAACCTGAGTGATCAATGAGAGTGAGGAAGACAGCATCCAAACATACCAGTTCACCATAATACTCTACGTCCATGAGTCCCCCAGATCTGCTCCTTTACCTATGGCAAATCTATTTATAAAAATGGCTGGCTAAATAAATAGGTTTTTAGCCTGGACTTAAACACTGAGACTGTGTCTGAGTACCGAATACTATTTAGAAGACTATTCCATAATTTGGGGGCTTTGTAAGAAAAAGCTCTGCCCCTAGCTGTATTTTTCATAATACGTAGGACTGACAAGCAGCCTGCATCCTTTAATCGAAGTAGGCGTGGCGGATTGTAAGACACTAGCAGTTCGCTCAGGTACTGCGGCGCGAGACCATTTAATGCTTTATATGTCAAGAGTAGTATTTTAAAATCAATGTGAAATTTCACAGGGAGCCAATGAAGTGAAGATAAGATAGGGGTGATGTGCTCATATCTTCTGGTTCTAGTGAGGACTCTTGCTGCTGCATTCTGGACTAGCTGAAGCTTATTTATGCATCTAGCTGAACAACCAGACAGTAAGGCATTACAATAGTCCAACCTAGAGGTGATAAAAGCATGAACTAGTTTTTTTGCATCGTTTAGCGACAATAAATTTCTTATCCTGGCAATATTTCTGAGGTGAAAAAATGCTATCCTGGTAATATTATCTACATGAGCTTCAAATGAAAGGCTGGAATTAATGATCACACCAAGGTCTTTCACTGTTGCATTTGATGGAACAGAAAGGCCATCTAAAGTTACAGGGTGATCTAAAATTTTACTCCTAGCTGTATGCGGTCCTATGACTAGAACTTCTGTCTTATCCGGATTTAGCAGAAGGAAGTTAATTAGCATCCAATTTCTTATGTCCTGCACACATTACTCAATTTTAGTAAGCTGTTTTTTCTTATCAGGTTTTGCTAAGACATATAACTGTGTATCGTCAGCATAACAATAAAAACTAATACCATGCTCACGGATTATGTTGCCCAGAGGAAGCATGTAAAGGGAAAAAAGCAGTGGACCTAAAACTGAACCCTGCGGAACGCCAAACTCCACTAGAGAACATGCAGAATAATCACCATTTAAGTCTACATAATGATAACGATGGGTCAGATAGGATCTAAGCCAGGAGAGGGCTGTACCCTTAATTCCTACTACATTTTCTAATCTATGAAGAAGAATACTATGATTAACGGTTTCAAAAGCTGCACTGAGGTCAAGTAATAAAAGCATAGTTACACAACCCTGATCAGAGGCCAATAGGAGGTAATTTACTACTTTAACGAGTGCTGTCTCTGTACTGTGATGAGGCCTAAATCCTGACTGATACAGTTCATGTATGCCATTTCTATGTAGATATGAGCATAGCTGCTCCGCTACTATCTTTTCCAGAATCTTAAAGATAAAGGGGAGGTTTAATATTGGCCTGTAACTGGACAGCTGACAGGAGTCAAGGTCAGGTTTCTTAATTATTGGTTTAATAACTGCTAATTTAAAAGATTTTGGAACATAACCAATGCTGAGTGAAGAATTAATTATTCTCAACAGGGGTTCTGTTATTGCTGGTACTATCTGTTTAAGAAAATGTGTCGGTACAGGATCTAATATACAGGTTGATGAATTTGAAGAAGAGATGAGTGAAATTAGTTCATTCTCTTCAAGGGGAGTAAAGTATTCTAGGTTCTGAACTGACATGGCTAGATTAACATCTGCATCAATTACATTGTTCGGTTTCAAAACCTCAATTTTATGCCTAATATTTACAATTTTATTATTAAAAAAGTTCATGAAGTCCTCACTATTGCATGATGTTGTTGTGGAGATTTCTGCAGTGGTCTTATTTCTGGTTAATTTGGCTACAGCATTAAATAAGAATCTAGGATTATTTTTGTGATTTTCTATAAGGGTGGAGAGATATGTTGATCTAGCTACACTAAGAGCTTTTCTATAGTTTAGGATGCTCTTTTTCCGTGCTATTTGAAATACTAGTAATTTAGTTTGACGCCATTTACGTTCTAACGCTCTACGCTCTTCCCAATCAGATGTTGGCACAGGTTTAACTACGCCCCGCACAGTTCCAAGGCTTGGCCTGTCACGTGGGGAACATCCTAATGAAGTTTCAATAATTATATAAATTATATAAAAATATTAACGGGAGCCCTGTTTATACTAACAACTTCTCATTCACACCAATGGTCTTTGAATTAAACAATCTTTTATTCAATATCAAACATCTGGAACAACATCAAACATTCATTACTACTTTTATCTATAGAAAGGGGTTATAAATGTTGATTACTTTTTCTACAGTAGGTCATAATACACACATCAAACATAACACAAAGGTATATCAGCCTACTAGATAAGCACATACACATTTTGCCTGTTGGCAAACTATAAATAATTGTCCTCGAAATTGTCAGGGAATGTATCGTCTCTTTGTTAGAAAGAAAAGGAGAGAAACAGGTGGGAAGAGTTGCTGTGTGAGTTGCTGGGGGTTTACAGTGAGGCTGTTAAACTGTCTCTTCTGTGTTTATTGGATTGCTGATTTATACACTGTAAAAAATGAATACTGAAAAAAGTTGTTGAAAAAAAGAAATATATGTTGGGCTAATGTAATGCTGGTGTCAAAAAAGAAATACATGCTTTCTCAATGATTGTATGAATTTCATTACTTAACTATAAAAGTTTCATCAAGGCAACACGTATAACTGTGTTCATGAAACATTTAACTGCGCAAAACTATTTTATGTTGGACGAACAAGAGGGACCTCTACGCATGCGCAAAAGCGTTCTTCCAGAATTTTCGAACTACCCGCTATTTCTTCCGAAACGGTGAGTACTTCATGGAAACTAACTGTCCTCGGCCTGCAAAGTAATCAGCAATTTTAGCTTTATAACATATATATTATTGATCAGCAAGCTTTAGAACATTATATTTTCGAGTGTTTATTTATCTAATTATATAATTTGGACTGTTTATTAGTTATTTGGCAATGCACGCGTTTCAGCTTCTAACGCATTTTTTTTTCCGATGTTATGTAGATTAACATTAATGTTAATCTATGGAACGGCTAACGTTTAATTAATTTACATGAATTTTAATCATTTAAATGATTTGACTGATAATTTCAAAAGCTATTAGAAAAACACGGCACGTTAGTGCGCCACGGAGGGAGCTTAATGTTCTCACTCCTTCATCGTTCATTAACCTTATATTGTATGAAAACGGTTATAATGCCTAAACAAAATTTTTTGTCTAGCATTTTTAAATTATTGGCACAATTCACTATGGTTGTTTTATGGTTGTGAACTACAAACGGTTACTTAATCAGTTATTAATATATGTTTTTTTTTTGTATTTCAGATTTTTTTTCAGGAATAAAAGTAAATGCAGTGCCGCTACTGTAAATTTTCTGCACAGCAGCAAGACGTGCTGCTCAAGCATTACAGGCTTCATCACTGGAAAGCCGGTAAAGGTGCTTATCCCTGCATTCATCCAGCGTGTGCTTGTGTTTTCAAAACAACAGGGGCCCTAAAAACCCATTTATGGAGAGCACATCCTAAAACAGATACATGCACTGAACTTGGCACTTTTCGGTGTGAGTTATGTGAATTCTCAGACATTTGCTCGCTGCCACTATTTCTACAACATTTGGGAAGACATTTAAAAAACCATGAGCTGGTTCATTGTCCTTTTGCAAACTGTGATTTTACCAGCAACAGCAATATTACTTTCAGAGCTCACAAGTCCAAGAAACACAGAAAACAAACACTGAAAGACCTCCGTACATCTGTTTGTATCATAAGTAGTACAGACAATGAATTTGTCACAGCTTCAGTTTCACAAAGTGTATCAAATCAAGGTGAAGAAATACAGGGAGAAGATCATATGTCAGACTTTGATCTTGAGGACTATGAGTCAGTAATTGAACACAAAATTGCTGCCTTGTTGTTGTTTATGCAGTCACAGTTGCATGTGTCCCAAAGTGCCTCTCAACAAATTATTGACAATATAAATGACATTCTGTCAGTCACAAACTCATACATGCTGTTTGCAATTAAGGAAAGTCTGCTAAAACACAACTGTAATGTCAATGAGTCTATTGTTGCTGACATTGCAGACATATTACGAAAAACAAACCCATTTCTGAGTGCTACCAGTGGCAAAGGTCCACTTTCAACCAATTATAAGCAAAATATTTACTTTAAAAACAATTTTGGCGTAATTGAACCAGTTGAATATGTGTTTAATAGGGTGCAAAATCACACATTTGTTTATGTTCCTCTTTTGAGGGCTTTAAAGTTGTTGCTGGATCGACCTGACGTACTTGAGAAGACGTTTCCTATCAAGGAGAGGACACCAGGATATTACACCTCACCATTTGATGGTCAGTATTTCAAAAACAACAAGCTTGTTGGTGGCCAAGATTTCAGACTTTCACTTGGATTTTATATTGATGATTTTGAAATAGCTAATCCTCTAGGAACCTCTAGAAAAAAGCATAAAATTACTGCAGTCTACTGGGTCATTTTGAATTGGGATTCACAGTACCGATCAAATCTCCACTCTATCCAGTTGGCACTGCTTGGGAAAACTTTAGAAGTGAGAGCGTATGGCTATGAATCATTTTTTGAACCACTTTTATGTGACTTAAAGAACTTGGAGGACAATGGTGTATATGTTGAACAGATAAATGAGAATATCAGGGGAACAGTGCTTACTGTGTCTGCAGACAATCTTGGAGCTCATGGGCTTGGAGGATTTCAGGAAAGTTTTCGTGTGGAAAAATTCTGCAGATTTTGCTTAGCATCTTTGGAAGACATTCAGACAGTAGAGGTAAGACAAGGAGTCTTTCCGCTTAGAAGTCCAGAGCAGCATGACCATTGCATTGCTGAGTTGAAGAGCAGTGAGTTTCTAACAAATGTGAATGGTGTTAAAGACGAGTGTGTTCTTCAGAAACACCTATCCTTCTTTCATGTTATTACTGGTTTTCCTCCAGATGCTGTACATGATCTGTTTGAAGGGGTAATACCTAGGGAGTTGGCTCTTTGTTTACAGAAATTGATTGATGCCAAGTACTTTACCTTTGAGCAGCTCAACACCATTATCTGCTCATTTCCATACTCCTTTTCAGATAAGGTAAACAGACCCCAAAGAATTCCACAAAACTTTTACAAAAAAAAAACAGTGGGAGGCAATGCACACGAAAATTGGGCCCTACTGAGGCTGCTCCCTTTCATGGTAGGCAGTATGGTGCCTGAGGATGAAAAAGTATGGGAACTGTTAATGGACTTGGAAGACATTGTGGAATTAGTTGTTAGTTCAAAACTATCAGAGGAATCTATCTGTTATCTGGAGAGTAAGATTTCTGATCATCGGCAGTTGTTCACCAATGTATTTCCCAATGAGAGGTTTCTACCTAAGCATCACTACCTTGAGCACTATCCAAACTTGATCCGGTGTTTTGGTCCTCTGGTTAATCTGTGGACAATGCGTTATGAGGCAAAACACAGCTTCTTCAAGAAGGTGGTGCATGACACCCACAATTTCAAAAATCCTCTTAAAACATTGGCAAGTAGACATCAGCTCATGGTTGCTTATGCACTGGACTCACAAAATTTATTCAAAGCACCATTGCACATAGAAAAATTGAAAGTGGTCAAAATGTCAGCTGTTGAATCAAAACTGAGGATAGCCATTGAGAACAAATATTCAAATCTGAGTTCCTTGTCCCTGGCTTCAAATGCAACATTGCATGGAACATTGTATAGAAAAGGAATGATTCTGCCTGTTGGAGTCCTTGATGGGTTTCCAGAGTTTGGTCGTGTTCATAGTATTTTGGTTGTTGGTACTGAGGTTTCATTCATAGTGGAGAAAGTCTCTTCATGGTACTTTGAACATTTTCGAGGATATGAAATTGTTGGAAGTGCTTACTGTGATGTAGCCATTGTCAAACCACAAGATCTAATTGATTTCTATCCTCTGTCATCATACAATGTAGGTAGAAAGATCATGGTGTCCGCAAAGAGATTTTTACTTTAATTAAATGTAATTATTTCTCATTTCTCATTCCCAGGAAACAATGTTGCTTCGAGTTATTCTCTCACCTGACAACATCAGGAAGCTAACTATACCCACACCATCGTCTACTGATGAGCTCGCTGCCGTTCTTTGTGAAAAATTGCAGATTCAGAGAGGTTTCGTGATCCAATATGAGGATCCTGATTTCAACAATGAACTTTGTACTTTACATGACATCACAGAACTTCCAAAAGACAAGGCTACTTTGAAGCTCCACTGGGAACTAGTTTTAAGTTCAATGGCAGAGGATGGTCACCTATCTGATTTCACTCTGGATACAGCAAGCATGACATCCTCTCAGTCATCATCTTCATCATCCCATTCAGATTTTCCTCCTCCAGCCCGATCTAGATCAGATCAATGGCCAAGCAAGTTTCCAGTGCCTTTATTTTCATATGATGTAGAGTTAAGGCTGAAGAGAGCCAATGAGGATCTTCAAGAAAATGGAACAACGCTGATTGTTCCAAGAGACATTAAAATAAATATATTAGAAAAATTGGCTGAAACAGTGTACTCCTACAAAGCCTACCCCAGTGACTCTGAAATAGAGAAGGTTGCATCTGCTTTAGTAGAAAAACACCCTTGTCTCAAAGATCCAGGGTCTGAAATGGGATGGGGGGCATGGAAAATTAGCTTAAAGTTTAAAATGGCAAATTATCGACAAAAACTCTGCAATGCTGGATGCACCGAGATGGTTGTAAATACTCATTTAAGACAAGGTTCATCTAGAGGATCTCTGAAGAGGCCCAGAAGATCTGAACTTAACTTTCTCCCTGATCATCCTGTTGGTTTAAATGAAGAAGAATTGGAGAAAGCAAGGGCATTGATGGAGGAAGAAGTCAAAAAGAAAAATTTGAGCTTGACCCTTTTGAATACAAAGATGGAGATGACATTCTCCTTGAGGAGAAAGGAAATTGTGCAGGACCAGCCACTAGTGTCAGCAATCAAGCAAAGATGGCCAGGCCTGTTTTTTGAGGAGGAGGTAAATAATTTTCCATTGGAATTAAATGTCTTGCAATTGTTCGCTCTGCTTTTGTTTGTGTAGTTATTGTGGATCTCTCATGATTACCCACAGGTTTATGCTGAATTCTTCCGTATCAACCGTATTGACCTGAAGTCCACATTCCTCACGTCACTGGACAATCACACCAGGGGTTTGCTGAAAATGTACAGAGCCAAAGTAAGACAAGGAAGGGGTAATGACTTGGAGAAACTTCTGGAAAACCTGGATGAACAGGTCTATCATTTCTCTCTGTATATAATTCTGTTGTCATCTATCTTGATGGTTATTAATACCTGTTAAAGGAAAGGGTCTGTGCAATAGCTTACTGCTCCACCGTATAATAAAAAACGGAATGTGTCACAAAGGTTTCATGTACACCCGATGTAGATGAGCTACAATACATATAACAAATCCCCCCAAAAAAACACAAACAGGTTTTACAAATGACAGAAAAATTTGTATACAAGAATCTCACAAAGGGTATGTAGAGATGATTGCCTATTTCTATGTTTTTTTATATTCATCACAGGCATTGTAGTTTACATGGGGAGTACATGGAAACCTTGTGAGACTTTGACGCTATTCTGTTGTTCACATGAGATGGTACAGGTGACAGATGTCACAGGTCAAGGTAATCAGCTCACCTGACCAAGACCTTGTGATTGAAACATTGTTTTTGCAATTCATATATTTAGAATATTGAGCTGTTGTACAGACTTTTTCCCCTTTATTATGTAACTCTGACCATTTCCTATATAAATGTACATAAACTCTCTGTGAATTAGATCACTTATTGACCTGTCCTTTTGGCAGATCACAGATTTGTCTGCACGTAGAAGGTCTGCTGTTCTTTCGTGGTCTTCCGCTGTACCTAAGAGAGCCAGCCTTGATTTCAAAGACAATTTTGGTAATTTATTTTAATAACTAAAGCCACTACTATTTGAGATCCTATTTGTGCTTTCATTCTGTCACCAAGTGTAACATTCATCTTGTTTCACAGGATACCGAGGCACTGGGACCACAAACAAAGGGCATGAAAATGGGAATAATAGAAGTGAAGGACAGCACTACCAACTCAGGATCGGATCCCAAGGTGGTCAGTGTGGCTGTAGTTCTAGAAGAGGAAGTAGTCATGGACAATCTGGGGACTTCACAAATGCCTTTATGATCCTCTTTGGTCTGCTTTATGCCCTAAATATGGAGTACCCCGATGACTTAAAGTACACATTTGAGGCAGTACAGAAGATTTTTTTGAACCTGGGAAAGGAGTGCACGGCAAGGGTACAGTCTTTCAAGAACAAGTTGTTACAGGTGTAATGATTATTACAAGTTTATTTAATTGAGATATTATTTTCATTGTGCACTTTTCTGGTCTGAAACAAGAGTCTAATAAAAATGAATCATTCTTGGATGCAAACAATCTTGGAGCTTTGCAAAATTATTTTACAACATTTTTCTTTTTATTTTAAATCATTTCTGTTAAAGCAAATATTTTATTTTCGAATAAGCCTGAGAAATATCAGTATATTTTGTTTTATAAAGCAGAAGTCTATTTTTCCAGTATACTGTTTTGACCGATTGTGATATTAGTAAGCTTTGTAACATGAATGTTAAGAGCACTGTTTCATTCATGCATTTTAAAATGTTATTTTGTTATAACAATGCAGCAATTGTATATTTGTTGAAAGAGAGTAGCTGGATTGCACTTTATCAATGTTGATAGTCTTTAACAGGTGTTTAAAGTATACATTAAAAAAATGTATTCAAATTTAGAGGAATGTGTTATGTTATTTGAAATGTGGCTACAGTGAAAAACGTACTCAAGTACACTTTGAGATGTTAATTTTATAATTATGCAAGCATAATTTCCAATTTAAAATTTACCTTTCAGTCAACTTGGAACATTTAATTGACACAACATTATATTTCAATTTGAGACTGCTTGTTGGCCTAACTAGGCATGTTTATTCAGCATAGAACATTTAGTTGACAGAATGTTTTATTTTAATTTGTGTGTACATATAGAGGTTATCAGCACAACAAAAACAAAATAGTTTACACAACTTAAATTGAGCCAACTAAAAATTTTAGGTGCAACAGGTCACTAGAAATTTTTTTGTTGGAGTAGCAAGTTTTTTTTTACAGTGTACTTTTGTTGGTCGAGGTTAATGATAGCTATTAGTTGCTGGCTTTGCTCCAGACACAGAGGGGTCCTTTGTCTTCCCCTTCTGACTGAGTGCAGGGTCTCACTACAGCAGATGTGGGGAAGAGATAAAGGAGTCGGGATGGCAGCACTTGGGCTCGGAGAGGAGTTCTGGAGACTTCAATCTGGAGTGTGACAGATTGACAGCTCACTTTGGGGTAGCCAGTTCATCCCTTCAACACAGTGTCTTAATAGTTATATTTGTGTGTGTGTGTGTGTGTGTGTGTGTGTTGCAGGAGAAGGTCTGCGCTACAAGCTGATGTTCCTCCTCAGTGAGACACAGTAAGGGGAGGGGGTGAGCTGGACCAGTTTCCTCCAGCAGAGAGAGCTGGGGGAAACCACACACACACCTACACACACACACACACACACACAGAGTAAGATCTGTCTCAGATGTCTGTAAGAAAACTTCTGGTTTATTTATTAATTTGTGTTTTATTAAAGCTGTAAATGATGAGTGTGTTTCAGAGTCCAGGTTAGCTTCTAGTCACTTTGAGCTACAGCGCTAATGCTAACCCTGAGATTCCACACTGCACACTTGGACTCTAAATCATCTCTGTAAAGGAAATCACAGCTACTGCAGTCTCTGTCTCTCTCTGTCTATAGACCAGGACTGTTCGAGTCAAACTGGGACTTTTAATTAACAGAACACAGTTATGAGAGTAAAGGTTCACATTATAATCCACATTGTTCTGTTCCTAGTGTCTAAAACTGCGCACATGAGCACATCGAAATTTGCGCATGAAATCTGTGGTAAAAACACGTCATGGGTTCGTGTGAGCTCTCTTTTGCTTCAAACAAAAAATTTCATGAAAAATCTGATCAGTTAAACACATTGGATCTGTGTCACATTAGGATAAAAATAAGAACGTAGTTGTGAATTCATCCAAATGAGTCGACTCCAAGAGTCGATTCCCTGAACGACACATGACTCAGAGAAAGTGAAAGTGTTTCTCTCACAGACTCCATTTTGTTTCTGCTGGAAAAAACAAATAAACTTTAACTCCAGGCAGAAACGGTGATATTAATGTCACACAACAAGGACTGCTAAGTAAAAGTGAGTGATTTCTTTATCAGAAACGACTATATATCGGAATAATGAGTTTATATTTAATATAAAACTCGTGTTATATGTTATTGAACTGGTGTAAAAACATCAGTAAAACTGTTTTATGTGAGCAGAACTGAACTGTTTATTTCCTGTGTGTTTTATATACTTGAGTTTATCTCCTCTGTTTATCTGTTTAAACATTCAGGGTGTTTGTGTGAATTTAGATTTAATAATCTGGAACAAAAGAATAATAAGGTTTAAGATCTGACTCCAGGAAAGGCCGCGTGCGGTGTGTTATATTCAATTCAATTCAATTCAATTTTATTTATATAGCGCTTTTAACAATGGTCATTGTCCCAAAGCAGCTTCACAAGAAAAAAAATGAAAGATTTTTTTTTTTTTTTTTAAGAAAGAAAAGGAAAGAAAATATTTGGAAGTGTGTATGTGTGAGAAAAATGTGTCTAGATAATAATTAAATGAATGAATGATGAATGAAATGTCTCTGATGAGCAAGCCAAGGGTGACGGCGACAGTGGCAAGGAAAAACTCCCTGAGATGGCAATAGGAAGAAACCTTGAGAGGAACCAGACTCAACAGGGAACCCATCCTCATCTGGGTGATAACAGATAGAAATAACATCAAGTGTGTTGTGCAGGTGAAAGTTCAATATATCAGAAGTTGTGTAGATTCAGTTCAGCAGTAGGTGCAGAGGGCAGATGGGGTCAGATCACTGGAAGCACAGGAGCAGGATGTGTAGCTCCAGCCATCATAAAGCAGAATCTAGCTGGAGCAGGTCCTTCTCAAGATGCTTTAGAAACCTCGCAGGGTTGGCCTTTGTCTACTGAAGCTGGCACAATCTCCAGATGTCTCAGGATGGGTAGAAAAATACAGAAAAGATGGAGAGAATTAGCGTAGTTGCCATTCAGGATAAGTGTAATGGAGTATGAGGTTATGGGTTGAGTTACGCGTATGCCAGATTAAAGAGATACGTCTTGAGCCTACTTTTGAATTGGGAAACCGTGTCTGCTCCCCGAACAGTGTCTGGAAGGCTATTCCAAAGCTTTGGAGCCAAATATGAAAATGCCCTGCCCCCTTTTGTAGATTTTAAAATTCTGGGAATTACCAGAAGTCCGGAGTTTTGTGATCTTAAGGGACGTGGTGGATTATAGCGTATCAAAAGACTGGTTAGGTATGAGGGAGCTAAACCATTTAAAGCCTTGTATGTAAGTAGTACTATTTTGTAATTAATTCTAAATTGAACAGGTAGCCAGTGCAGGGATGATAATATAGGTGTTATATGATCATATTTTCTGGATCTAGTGAGAACCCTGGCGGCTGCATTTTGGACTAACTGTAGCTTGTTTATTGAGGATGCAGGACAACCACCTAGTAGTGCATTACAATAGTCCAGTCTGGAGGTCATGAATGCATGAACTAGCTTTTCTGCATCAGATACGGATAGGATACTCCTAAGTTTGGCAATATTTCTAAGATGGAAAAAGGCTGTTTTTGTGATATTGGAAATATGATTTTCAAAAGACAAGTTGCTGTCTAATATCACGCCCAGGTCTTTTACTGTTGAGCTAGTAGTAACAGTACATCCTTCTAAACGCAGGCTGAATTGTGAAAGCTGTTGTGTGCTGGTTTTTGGGCCGATGAGCAATATCTCTGTCTTATCTGAATTTAGTAAAAGAAAGTTATTGATCATCCAATCTTTTATGTCCTGGACACACTCTGTTAATCTAGACAACTTGGGTATTTCATCTGGTTTTGTTGAGATGTATAATTGGGTATCATCAGCATAACAATGGAAACTAATCCCATGCCTTCTAATGATGTTTCCCAGGGGAAGCATGTAAATTGAGAACAGGAGAGGTCCTAAAACTGACCCTTGTGGGACACCATATTTCACTGGCATTACATCAGACGGTACTCCATTTAGATCTACAAAATGGTATCGATCAGACAGGTATGATCTAAACCATTTTAATGCCTGCCCCTGAATACCTATATGATTTTGTAGGCGGTCTATGAGAATATTATGATCTATGGTGTCGAATGCAGCACTTAGATCAAGTAAGACTAATATTGAGATGCAGCCTTGGTCTGAAGCTAAAAACAAGTCGTTTGCAATCTTAACTAGTGCAGTTTCTGTACTATGATGTGGCCTGAAACCTGACTGAAATTCTTCTAGGATGTTGTTTTCCTGCAAGAATGTGCATATTTGAGCTGATACTACTTTTTCTAATATTTTTGATATGAACGGAAGGTTTGAAATCGGTCTATAATTTGTTATTTCATTCGCGTCCAAATTAGATTTTTTAAGAAGCGGCTTAATAACTGCCAGCTTCAAAGGTTTAGGGACGTGACCTAGATATAATGAAAAATTAATAATGTTTAGAATTGGCTCTCCAACTGTAAGCATCACTTCCTTTAAAAATCTGGTTGGTATTGGGTCTAACAGGCACGTTGTTGATTTAGCTGAGGTGATAAGTTTATACAGCTCTTCCTGTCCTATACCTGTAAAGCACTGAAAATCTAAATGTGAAGCTCTTGGCTGAACTAGATCATGAGATGCTATTAGAGGTTGAACCTCTGTTATTTTCTTCCTTATGCTATCGATTTTTTCATTAAAGAAGTCCATAAAATCTTCACTACTAAAATGTTGTGGAGTACTCTCTGCAGGCATCTTAGGTTTTGTTAGGCAGGCTACTGTACTAAATAAGAACTTGGGATTGTTTTGGTTTCTTGCTATCAGTTGGCTAAGATGCTCGGTCCTAGCGGTTTTTAGAGCCCGTCTATAGCTGCACATACTGTCTTTAAACGCAATTCGAAAAACTTCTAATTTAGTTTTTCTCCATTTTCGCTCAAGGTTACGGGTTGCTCTCTTTAGGGCGCGAGTATGACTATTGTACCAAGGAGCAAGTGTTTTATCTCTGACTTTTTTTAATCTGATGGGAGCAACAGTGTCTAATGTACTGGTAAAAATAGTACCCATGCTGCTGGTCACTTCGTCTAGATCGTCTGCATTTAGGGGTCTGATAAGAATTTGGGACAGATCCGGTAGATTACTTGTGAATCTGTCTTTAGTAGTCGGATTCATATTTCTAACAAATCGATAACGTGGAGAGACACAGCTAATCTGTTCTACGGGTAGAGTATATATCAGGAGGTGATGATCTGTGATATCATCACTTTGAGTTAAAATCTCTATATTAGTGACATCTATACCATGAGATATAATTAAATCTAGTGTATGATTACAGCGGTGAGTTGATCTATTTATATTTTGTTTAACCCCAAAGGAATTTAGTAAGTCCATAAATGCGAGGGCTAAAGTGTCATTAGCATCATCTACATGAATGTTAAAGTCACCTACTATCAACACTTTGTCAGAGTTAACAATTAGGTCTGATAGCAGATGTCCAAATTCTTTTAGAAAATCGGCATATGGCCCTGGGGGTCTGTACACGGTGGCCAGAGTAAAATATAGCGCGGGTTTATTATGTATTTCATTAAGTGCAACATTAATGACGAGCACTTCAAATGAGTTAAACCTGGGCCTTATTTTCTGAGTAACAGTGAGTACATCTTTGTAGATAGTGGCGACACCACCACCGCGACCAATTAGACGGGGCTCGTGCTTATAAAAATATCCTGACGGAGTAGACTCATTCAGACCAATATATTCATTTGGTTTAAGCCAGGTTTCAGTGAGGCAGAGTGCGTCAAGGCAATGATCTGATATAATTTCATTAACAATAAGTGCTTTAGGCGTAAGGGATCTAATGTTGAGAAGTCCAAACTTTAGAGGTAGACTTCGATTACTTATTTGGCCTTTTTCTGGTTTAATGGTTACCAGATTGTTTCGGCTGGATTTAACTAATTTATTCTTTTTTCTCACTAATCGGGGAATAGACACAGTTTCTATAGTACAAGCTATGTGTGTGCGTCTATTAGTATGGTGAGTTGTATTGTGGCTGATATCTAAAGAATCTGAGGTATGACTTACCGCAAGTCAGATGGTTCGTAATGTCCTGGAGATGTTGTCAGAGAGGACCGCTGCTCCAGCTCTGCTAGGGTGCAGGCCATCTGTGCGGTAGAGCCTAGGACGCTCCCAGAAAACATTCCAGTTATCAACAAAGGGTAATCTCTGTTGTTGACACCAAGATTGTAACCATTCATTGAAGGCAAATAATCTACTGAACCTCTCGATTCCTCTCTGAAATGTCGGAAGTGGTCCAGATACGACGATCTTTGTCGTGGGTGATGTGCTGCGGACCTTCTCAACCAGGCTCCTGAAGTCCTTCTTTAGGATCTCAGTCTGCCTCAGCCTGATGTCGTTGGTGCCAGCATGGAGAACCACAGCTCGAATGTTCTTCCTCAGGGCCGCAGGCACCTGTGCAGCAACATCAAGAACACGTGCACCAGGTAAACAGCGCGTGTACGCCTTACCTTTAGCTGTGGTAGCACGCACGTGCCGGACAATGGAGTCTCCGATGACCAGCGCGTCGTGTGCCGTCTCACGGAGAGGAGCGAAGCGGTTTCGGGTTGAGATCTCGAAGACGGGTGGTGGCGGAGGAGGAGAGGTCCTTGCCCGGGGCTTGGCGCGCGTCTTCCGCTGCTGAAGTTTCCAGGCCTCGTGGTATCCCGGCGCCGGGGTGAAGGAAAGCTGGGCAGGCTGCGTTCTCGGTGCGTTGGACCTGGGCAGAGAAGCACGCGGAGTAGAGGTTGTCGGAGAATTCTCATGCCGAGAATTTACCTGGGACAGGTGAGCGTCGGTCCGCGACGATTCCAGCGTGGCTTTCCGCTGCTGTAGCCGGGCCAGCTTCACCTGTAGGTCGCGGATCAGCTTCTCCACGGCCTCCATCTCCAAGTCCACCGAGTGCAGCTCCAATGTCTCCTCACCTGCACACAGGGGCAGAGACCCAACCGACATGGTGTCTAAAAATAGAAATAACCGGTGCGAAAGAGCGTAAACAAACTTGTGATAGCCGGGCTAACGGGCTAGCGATGCTAATGAAAAGCCGGCTAGAAGCGGTGTGCTGCAAAACTATTAAAACTTATACGATATAAACTTATACGAAAACGATATAACACGCGTTTCGAGTGAATATATTATAAGGTAGTATGAAATACTTATCTGTTATATGTTTACTCTTCGTAAGGGGACGAAAAAGTAGAAAAATTGGTCAGTCTGGCGGAGCTCGGGAAAAAGCAGCCAACAGCAACAGAGCAATCAAGAGATATATTTACTTTACTGTATAGATACATGTAAATTAGTTTTATTGTAATTTTCTTGTGAAAGAACCGATCTTGATCATTTTAAGGAATAAATACTAACTCTTCAAAACAAAAACAAAATTCCCAGTTTAATGCCCCCTAGCGGAAACTATGTTGAACTACATCCAGCATGTGTGTGTGTGACGTCATGAGTTAGAGCCTGGAGTATTAAAGGAGTGTGTGAGGGAGAGGAACACACAGGTGTGCTGTCACTCTACTAAAGTGTATTCAGGAGAGGAAGAAACACTGTGGATCAGTGCTGTGGTTAGAAGATAAGATAAGGAAAGACAACGTAAATAAAGAGACGGTGACTGCAGTAATTGTGATGTGGAGAAGGATTATGATACAGTTTGTTATTAAAAGAGGGATTATTAATTAAACTGTATGTAATGGGATTTGGAGAGACGTGTTTAACTGGATCATGTACATTTATTTTAAAGCAGAGTTTTTACACCAAGTACTGCCTTTAATGCTTTTTATTCAGACAATCCTGACAATCACATGTATTTGTTTACAGTTCAGTCTTTCCAGGAACAATAAATCATCAGGATCCTGCTGAAGAGACCAACATGGCGTTCTGATGGAACTCTTTTAGATTTGGACATTTTGTCAGTTTTGTCCTGATCATGTTTAACCCTTTTCACCTGCCCTTTACTCCTAAATATTCAGAACATGAAGATTCAGACTTTACCTGAGTGACATATATTCCCTATATACTACACAAACAGAAATATCTCCCTCTCTCTCTCTCTCTCTCTGCACCAGTATGACATGACACACTGCATAATCCTTATAATCTAATCTTACTGTGAAAACCTCTGCTTCTCATGTACTGTAAACACAAGATTGTTTGACCAAATACAATTTCCTTTTAAAGGTGTGGATATTTATTACTGATTTTAATGGCATGATTGTTGTTGTGTGTTTAGGAGTATAATTTATTCCACCAGTAGAGATCAGCACCTTCATAATTCAGCAGTGTGTCCATGAGCTCTTTGTACATACACTAACATTCAAACATGGAGAGCCCTGATCTGGAGACAGAGAATGAGACCCCACCCTCAGAAAAGCAGTAAGTTACTGTGTCCTAGTGTTTTAGCCACTGAACATTCATATCTAATATATGTAGTGAGTATTCATGAAAATAATAACTAACACAGACATCACCTGACAAAAATCCCAGATTCTGTTCATTGTGAAAAGATGTCCTCAAAAAGTGCAGTTAAAAAGTTAACAGTAGTCATGAGACAGTACACTAATGTCATGATATAAGACATATCGCTATACAGGCTTCACAATAATGAACAGGCAGTGTCGACACAAAACACTTTATATTAAATTGTATTACATTAATTTTTCTCTGTAATGGCAACATATCCAACGACTGCAATATAAAACTACAGGGTGTTAAACTCTCACTCTGACTGAGACACATCGGCATTTCAGTGAGACCCTGCAGAGACATAACTACAATGTATATTATATAGTTTTATTTATTTATTTTAATTCATATAAAATTACACCACCAGTACAAACACACTGTGCTTCTGAATGGTGTTAGACACGAGTGTGACTTACATCAAGCACAGCACACAGGTGTTGATTTTAATCTGCATTTTAGATTGTTGTCAAGCCAACCGTGATATAAACTGGAGTGTACGTATATACAGTAGTTTACAGTAACGACCTTCAGATGGCTGGACTGTGGATCCGCTGTGAATTCTGGGTAGTGTGATCATGTTAAACACAGTTTCAGTCTTATTTTTCCAAGTTCATGCAAAGAGAATGAGACAAGGCTGTTGGCCTGGTGTTTGTCCCATGTGCTATGATTCGATCTTTCCTGAAAACAACTGATGTGACGCAACAGAAAAACACTAAGTACACTAAAGCGGGGCTGCAACCAAAGACTATTGTGATTATTGATTAATATATCGATTACTAAAATGATTAATTGATTGATCAGACTATAATTGGCACAATTACTCAATAGCTCTTATTCAGGATTCAGGTTCAATTCAATTCAATTCAATTTTATTTATATAGCGCTTTTAACAATGGTCATTGTCCCAAAGCAGCTTCACAAAAAAAAAATTAAAGATTTTTTTTTTTTTTTTTTAGAAAAGAAAAGAAAAGAAAATATTTGGAAGTGTGTATGTGTGAGAAAAATGTGTCTAGATAATAATGAAATGAATGAATGATGAATGAAATGTCTCTGATGAGCAAGCCAAGGGTGACGGCGACAGTGGCAAGGAAAAACTCCCTGAGATGGCAATAGGAAGAAACCTTGAGAGGAACCAGACTCAACAGGGAACCCATCCTCATCTGGGTGATAACCGATAGAAATAACATCAAGTGTGTTGTGCAGGTGAAAGTTCAATATATCAGAAGTTGTGTAGATTCAGTTCAGCAGTAGGTGCAGAGGGCAGATGGGGTCAGATCACTGGAAGCACAGGAGCAGGATGTGTAGCTCCAGCCATCATAAAGCAGAATCTAGCTGGAGCAGGTCCTTCTCAAGATGCCTTAGAAACCTCGCAGGGTTGGCCTTTGTCTACTGAAGCTGGCACAATCTCCAGATGTCTCAGGATGGGTAGAAAAATACAGAAAAGATGGAGAGAATTAGCGTAGTTGCCATTCAGGATAGGTGTACTGGAGTATGAGGTTATGGGATGAGTTACGCGTATGCCAGATTAAAGAGATGCGTCTTGAGCCTACTTTTGAATTGGGAAACCGTGTCTGCTCCCCGAACAGTGTCTGGAAGGCTATTCCAAAGCTTTGGAGCCAAATATGAAAATGCCCTGCCCCCTTTTGTAGATTTTAAAATTCTGGGAATTACCAGAAGTCCGGAGTTTTGTGATCTTAAGGGACGTGGTGGATTATAGCGTATTAAAAGACTGGTTAGGTATGAGGGAGCTAAACCATTTAAAGCTTTGTATGTAAGTAGTACTATTTTGTAATTAATTCTAAATTGAACAGGTAGCCAGTGCAGTGATGATAATACAGGTGTTATATGATCATATTTTCTGGATCTAGTGAGAACCCTGGCGGCTGCATTTTGGACTAATTGTAGCTTGTTTATTGAGGATGCAGGACAACCACCTAGTAATGCATTACAATAGTCCAGTCTGGAGGTCATGAATGCGTGAACTAGCTTTTCTGCATCAGATACGGATAGGATACTCCTAAGTTTGGCAATATTTCTAAGATGGAAAAAGGCTGTTTTTTGTGATATTGGAAATATGATTTTCAAAAGACAAGTTACTGTCTAATATCACGCCCAGGTCTTTTACTGTTGAGCTAGTAGTAACAGTACATCCTTCTAAACGCAGGCTGAATTGTGAAAGCTGTTGTGTGCTGGTTTTTGGGCCGATGAGCAATATCTCTGTCTTATCTGAATTTAGTAAAAGAAAGTTATTGGTCATCCAATCTTTTATGTCCTGGACACACTCTGTTAATCTAGACAACTTGGGTATTTCATCTGGTTTTGTTGAGATGTATAATTGGGTATCATCAGCATAACAATGGAAACTAATCCCATGCCTTCTAATGATGTTTCCCAGGGGAAGCATGTAAATTGAGAACAGGAGAGGTCCTAAAACTGACCCTTGTGGGACCCCATATTTCACTGGCATTACATCAGACGGTACTCCATTTAGATCTACAAAATGGTATCGATCAGACAGGTATGATCTAAACCATTTTAATGCCTGCCCCTGAATACCTATATGATTTTGTAGGCGGTCTATGAGAATATTATGATCTATGGTGTCGAATGCAGCACTTAGATCAAGTAAGACTAGTATTGAGATGCAGCCTTGGTCTGAAGCTAAAAACAAGTCGTTTGCAATCTTAACTAGTGCAGTTTCTGTACTATGATGGGGCCTGAAACCTGACTGAAATTCTTCTAGGATGTTGTTTTCCTGCAAGAATGTGCATATTTGAGCTGATACTACTTTTTCTAATATTTTTGATATGAACGGAAGGTTTGAAATAGGTCTATAATTTGTTATTTCATTCGCCTCCAAATTAGATTTTTTAAGAAGCGGCTTAATAACTGCCAGCTTCAAAGGTTTAGGGACGTGACCTAGATATAATGAAGAATTAATAATGTTTAGAAGTGGCTCTCCAACTGTAAGCATCACTTCTTTTAAAAATCTGGTTGGTATTGGGTCTAACAGGCACGTTGTTGATTTAGCTGAGGTGATAAGTTTATACAGCTCTTCCTGTCCTATACCTGTAAAGCACTGAAAATCTAAATGTGAAGCTCTAGGCTGAACTAGATCATGAGATGCTATTAGAGGTTGAACCTCTGTTATTTTCTTCCTAATGCTATCGATTTTTTCATTAAAGAAGTCCATAAAATCTTCACTACTAAAATGTTGTGGAGTACTCTCTGCAGGCATCTTAGGTTTTGTTAGGCAGGCTACTGTACTAAATAAGAACTTGGGATTGTTTTGGTTTCTTGCTATCAGTTGGCTAAGATGCTCGGTCCTAGCGGTTTTTAGAGCCCGTCTATAGCTGCACATACTGTCTTTAAACGCAATTCGAAAAACTTCTAATTTAGTTTTTCTCCATTTTCGCTCAAGGTTACGGGTTGCTCTCTTTAGGGCGCGAGTATAACTATTGTACCAAGAAGCAAGTGTTTTATCTCTGACTTTTTTTAATCTGAAGGGAGCAACAGTGTCTAATGTACTGGTAAAAATAGTACCCATGCTGCTGGTCACTTCGTCTAGATCGTCTGCATTTAGGGGTCTAATAAGAATTTGGGACAGATCCTGTAGATTACTTGTGAATCTGTCTTTAGTAGTCGGATTCATATTTCTAACAAATCGATAACGTGGAGAGACACAGCTAATCTGTTCTACGGGTAGAGTATATATCAGGAGGTGATGATCTGTGATATCATCACTTTGAGTTAAAATCTCTATATTAGTGACATCTATACCATGAGATATAATTAAATCTAGTGTATGATTACAGCGGTGAGTTGATCTATTTATATTTTGTTTAACCCCAAAGGAATTTAGTAAGTCCATAAATGCGAGGGCTAAAGTGTCGTTAGCATCATCTACATGAATGTTAAAGTCACCTACTATCAACACTTTGTCAGAGTTAACAATTAGGTCTGATAGCAGATGTCCAAATTCTTTTAGAAAATCGGCATATGGCCCTGGGGGTCTGTACACGGTGGCCAGAGTAAAATATAGCGCGGGTTTATTATGTATTTCATTAAGTGCAACATTAATGACGAGCACTTCAAATGAGTTAAACCTGGGCCTTATTTTCTGAGTAACAGTGAGTACATCTTTGTAGATAGTGGCGACACCACCACCGCGACCAATTAGACGGGGCTCGTGCTTATAAAAATATCCTGACGGGGTAGACTCATTCAGACCAATATATTCATTTGGTTTAAGCCAGGTTTCAGTGAGGCAGAGTGCGTCAAGGCAATAATCTGATACCATTTCATTAACAATAAGTGCTTTAGGCGTAAGGGATCTAATGTTGAGAAGTCCAAACTTTAGAGGTAGACTTCGATTACTTATTTGGCCTTTTTCTGGTTTAATGGTTACCAGATTGTTTCGGCTGGATTTAACGAATTTATTCTTTTTTCTCACTATTCGGGGAACAGACACAGTTTCTATAGTACAAGCTATGTGTGTGCGTCTATTAGTATGGTGAGTTGTATTGTGGCTGATATCTAAAGAATCTGAGGTATGACTTACCGCAAGTCAGATGGTTCGTAATGTCCTGGAGATGTTGTCAGAGAGGACCGCTGCTCCAGCTCTGCTAGGGTGCAGGCCATCTGTGCGGTAGAGCCTAGGACGCTCCCAGAAAACATTCCAGTTATCAACAAAGGGTAATCTCTGTTGTTGACACCAAGATTGTAACCATTCATTGAAGGCAAATAATCTACTGAACCTCTCGATTCCTCTCTGAAATGTCGGAAGTGGTCCAGATACGACGATCTTTGTCGTGGGTGATGTGCTGCGGACCTTCTCGACCAGGCTCCTGAAGTCCTTCTTTAGGATCTCCGTCTGCCTCAGCCTGATGTCGTTGGTGCCAGCATGAAGAACCACAGCTCGAATGTTCTTCCTCAGGGCCGCAGGCACCTGTGCAGCAACATCAAGAACACGTGCACCAGGTAAACAGCGCGTGTACGCCTTACCTTTAGCTGTGGTAGCACGCACGTGCCGGACAATGGAGTCTCCGATGACCAGCGCGTCATGTGCCGTCTCACGGAGAGGAGCGAAGCGGTTTCGGGTTGAGATCTCGAAGACGGGTGGTGACGGAGGAGGAGAGGTCCTCGCCCAGGTTTTAAATTTAGCTTGAGGTTGTTTTGTGCCTGTGATAACTAACAAGAAAGACAATAAAGATGAAAACCTAAAAATCATGTATTTAAATGAACTTTCCTAATGACCCAAAACTTAAAATCTGAGAAAAAGCCGAGTAGCAGCAATAAAATATAACTATTAATTAAAGCTTAAGTCTATGGTTGGGGGGGGGGGGGGGGGGGGAGTTAAGTAAAGTGACATGTGAAGGGCCTGAGAGTGAGGTAAGAGAGAAAAGAACACACAACTGAGTGTTTGTGAGAGAGAGATAAAGAGAGAGAGAGTGTCGTGGCAAATTTGTTGTATACTATGCCAAATTTCCAAAACAAAATCAATAACTACTCAAGCACTGAAATAGCAAAAGAGTTTATTGCAGCCAAAAGTAAATGGACAGCACTGGGCCAGCCAGACAAAAGACAAACAGACAAACTGCGAAGCTGTCTATCTCTCACCTCCTCTAACTTCCCCAATTTTACATGGTTTATATACCTTCATTTAACACTTACATCATTCTTTGCTCCTCCTTAAGTCAAGAAATCACTTAATATTTATTAGATGTAAGCCAATTTTGCCTAGGTTAGGTTGATGTAGCACCTCCCAATTGCGTAATCTCCCTTTTTCCTTTTTTTTTTCATCTCATATTTATCTCACCATTAAGTCTGGGCCTACGAAGTCTTATGCTTTCCCTTTTTTGGAGAAAATTTGGTTTGTTCCTTTTTCTTGACCAGACCATTGACTGCTGGTGACTTGAGGTTTTGTTGAAGCCGCAATCAATTTTTCTGAAATTTCCTCATCAAGATGTGTAAGTGTTCTATTTTCATAATTATATTTAATTTTTTATTATTCTCATCACAGTATATTTTGTCTTATTTGTTTTTAACTGTCCATTATATATTTTAGAGACTTTAGCTATTCTAGAGACATTTATAGAAATTATTTGTCTATTAGTACTTTAACATATGTTCTGGTTATTCATTTAGATTATGCTTATAACTAATTAATTTAACAGATTATTTTAATGATTTTTTTCCCTTATATTTTAACTAAGATAAGCATTGAGGTATATTTAACCATCTTAAATCTGATTAAAGTATTGAAATGACTTTAATCAGATTAATTCAATCAATTGATCATGTTTGTTAGTATTTAATTTTTGTTTACGTACTATTCCCATATTACGTGGGAATATAAGGTTAGTTTAAACAATCACATTACTCTGATCATTGCATGATTATTTGCCAGTTTTGAACTTACACTACTAAAATCAAGATTACGTGATTACATGTATACATATATATAAATTATTATTGTGTATATTACAATATTAGTTCAATTTGGTTACTGGTTGGTAAAGTAATAATTAATTTTTTTAGTTGTGCATGTTGCAGTATGCTTTGTTTTTGTTATATTGTTTTTTAATATGTGCAAAGTGCATTTGTTCAGATTTTCTTTAATATATATATATATTTTTATTATTTATTGTTCTAAAATATTTATTGTTCTAGTTCGCAGGCAGCGCTCTTCTCGTACATCTTCTCGTCTAAGATTCCTTCTGGGAGCAGGTGGCTACATCTTCCCTTACCCAAATCGTGATTTACTTCAACAATTTACCCGATATACTTCTTATATTTTTCTTAACAATTTGATAAATCTGATCTTGTTTATCTGTTTTTCAAAGCAGAAGTCTGGCTTTTTTGCACTTTATCCCAATTAAAGCAGAACCGAAAGTTTATTTTTATATTTTGGATCACTGCCTGCACTTTCCATTCCAATAAAGTTGCACAACTTCTTGCACTCTGTGTGTACGGGTTGTTCTTGGGTCACACTTTGCACATTTTCTTTAATTTACATTACCCAACCATCGTTAATCATCTTAAGCGTAAACGTAGTAAATATTATTAGTATTATTATTAAAGATTACAGGTTATTATTTTTCCTTATGTTAGTTTTCTTATCTTATTGCTCTATTATCTAACTCCTGCCTTCTGCCTGCATGTTTTTCTCACTTCCTCAATTTGTCGTGCAGGCTGTGAGGATTAAGGCCTCTTGAGCTAAGGCCTTCTGGGTATTTGGTACCTTCCACTCAACTTCAATTCTTCTTCTTTGTCTTTCGGCTGTTCCCTTTCAGGGGTCGCCACAGCGAATCATCTGCCTCCATCTAACCCTATCCTCTGCATCCTCTTCTCTCACACCAACTGACTTCATGTCCTCTCTCACTGCATCCATAAATCTCCTCTTTGGTCTTCCTCTAGACCTCCTACCTGGCAGTTCGAACCCCAGTATCCTTCACAAGGATATTCACAATCTCTCCTCTGAACATGCCCAAACCACCTTAATCTGGCCTCTCTGACTTTATCTCCAAAACATCTAACGTGGGTTGTCCCTCTGATGAACTCATTCTTAATCCTATCCATCCTTGTCACTCCCAAAGAGAACCTCAACATCTTCAGCTCTGCTACCTCCAACTCTGCCTCCTGTCTTTTCTTCAGCGGCACTGTCTCTAAGCCGTAGAGCATCGCTGGTCTCACCACTGTCCTGTACACCTTTCCTTTCATTCTCGCTGATACTCTTTTATCGCACAACACACCTGACACTTTTCTCCACCCATTCCAACCTGCCTGTACCCGCCTCTTCACCTCCTTTCCACACTCTCCATTGCTCTGGACCGTTGACCCCAAGTACTTAAAATCCTGCACCTTCTTTACCTCTGCCCCCTGTAGCCTCACCGATCCTCCTGGGTCCCTCTCATTTACACACATGTATTCCGTCTTGCTGCGGCTAACCTTCATTCCTCTGCTTTCCAGAGCATACCTCCACCTCTCCAAATTTTCCTCCACCTGTTCCCTGCTCTCGCTACAGAGCACAATGTCATCTGCAAACATCATAGTCCATGGGGACTCCTGTCTTACCTCATCTGTCATCCTGTCCATCACCAGAGCAAACAAAAAGGGGCTTAGAGCCGATCCTTGATGCAGACCCACCTCCACCTTAAACTCTTCTGTCACACCTACAGCACATCTTACCACTGTCTTACAGCTCTCATACATACCACAGCTCCTCTCTTGGTAGGCATAAAACCATATTGCTGCTCACAAATGCTTACCTCTGCCCTTAACCTAGCTTCCACTACTCTTTCCCACAGCTTCAATGTCTGGCTCATTAGCTTTATACCTCTATAATTGCCACAGCTTTGCACATCTCCCTTGTTCTTAAAAATTGGCACCAATACACTTCTCCTCCATTCCTCTGGAATACTCTCACTCTCCAAGATCTTGTTAAACAAACTTGTCAGAAACTCTACTGCCACCTCTCCTAAGCACTTCCATACCTCCACAGGTATGTCATCAGGACCAACAGCCTTTCCACTCTTCATCCTCTTCAACGCCCTTCTCACCTCACTTCTACCAATATTTGCTACTTCCTGTTCCACAACAGTCACCTCTTCTACTCTTTGTTCTCTTTCGTTTTCCTCATTCATCAACTCCTTAAAGTACTCCTTCCATCTTCCCATCACCCTCCTGGCATCTGTCAGTACATTTCCATCTCTATCTTTAATCACTCTAACCTGTTGCACATCCTTCCCATCTCTATCTCTCTGCCTTGCCAACCTGTACAGATCCCCTTCTCCCTCCTTACTGTCTAGCCTAGCATACAAGTCCTCATATGCTCTTTGTTTGGCCTTTGCCACCTCTACCTTCACCTTACTCTGCATCTCCCTGTACTCCTGTCTACTTTCTTCAGTCCTCTCAGTGTCCCACTTCTTCTTAGCTAGCCTCTTTCCCTGTATACACTCCTGGACTTCCTCATTCCACCACCAAGTCTCCTTGTCCACTTTCCCCTTACCTGATGATACACCAAGTACCCTCCTACCTGTCTCCCTGATCACATTGGCTGTAGTTGTCCAGTCAACTGAAAGCACCTCCTGACCACCCATAGCCTGTCTCAACTCCTCCCTAAAGACTTCGCAACATTCTTCCTTTCTCAGCTTCCACCACTTTGTCCTCTGCTCTGCCTTTGTCCTCTTCGCCTTCCTCACCACCAGGGTTAACTTACACAACACCGTTCTGTGTTGTCTGGCTACACTCTCCCCTACCAACACTTTGCAGTCACTGATCTCTTTCAGGTTACAACGTCGACACAAGATGTAGTCGACCTGAGTGCTTCTGCCTCCACTCTTATATGTCACCCTATGTTCCTGCCTCTTCTGGAAGAAAGTATTTACTACTGCCATTTCCATCCTCTTTGCAAAGTCCACCACCATCTGTCCTTCTACATTCCTGTCCTGAAGACCAAACCTGCCCATCACATTTTCATCACCTCTGTTCCCTTCCCCAACATGACCATTGAAGTCTGCACCAATCACCACTCTTTCACCTTTGGGGATGCTCCAGAATTTCTCCTTCTCTTTTAACTCACATCCTACCTGTGGGGCATAACCACTAACAATATTGAACATTATCCCTTCAATTTCCAGCTTCAGACTCATCACCCTATCTGATACTCTCTTCACCTCTAGAACATTCCTTACAAACTCCTCTTTTAGGATAACTCCTACTCCATTTCTTTTCCCATCCACACCATGGTAAAACAATTTGAACCCTGATCCTAAGCTTCTAGCCTTGCTACCTCTCCACCTGGTCTCCTGTACACACAGTATATCCACCTTTCTTCTCTGCATCATATCAACTAACTCTCTTCCCTTACCTGTCATGGTCCCAACATTCAAAGTCCCTACTATCACTCCTAAACTCTTGCCTTTCCTCTTCTCTCTCTGCTTACGAACACGCCTTCCTCCTCTCCTTCTTCGACCAACAGTAGCCCAATTTCCACCAGCACCCTGTAGGTCAACAGCACCAGTGGCGGTCGTTGTTAACCCGGGCCGCGACCGATCTGGTATGGGAATTATATTCTTGATTCGCATCATTGATTTGGCAAATGTTTTACGTCGGATGCCCTTCCTGACACAACCCTCTGCATTTATCCAGACTTGGGACTGGCACAAGAAGACACTGGATTGCGCCCCCCCACTCAACTTCAATTATAGTTCAATATTTTTTTTCCACAAGAGAGAGAGAGAGAGAATGCTTGTACGCGTTTGCAGAGCCAGAAACAAGGCTGCATGCTTGCGTGTGCATTTCATGTAAAAAGGTTGATTGATGAGAACTAGAAATAAAAACGAGAGCGACACACACTTTACTGTACATACAGAGCTCAATCAAACACTCTTTTAATACTGACAATTTTAATTAACTAAAATAAATAAATAAATATACATTAGTTTTTACCATTGTGAGTATTAAAAGAGTTTTTGATTGAGCTAAAATAAATAAATAAATTATATATATATTATGGCAAGCCGTTTAGGAAAATATTCATGAGAGAATTTAATGAAACCTCTATATATATTCAATGAAAAGTCTGAATATATTGAATGGATTTTGAATATATTGAATGAAACTCGATATATATTGAATGAAACTCGATATATATATTGAATGAAACTCGATATATATTGAATGAAACTCGATATATATTGAATGGATTCTGAATATATTGAATGAAAAGTCTGAATATACTGAATGGTTTCTGAATATATTGAATGAAACATGACGTCATTGAAACAAAGCGCCATCTTTAGGAAGGATGAGTGAGTCCGCGAAAAACTTCTGCTGCGATTCTGAGAAATGAAGAGATGGTTAACACGTTAGTAAGTGCGTGTACGGCCCAAAGTCCATTTCCTTCTCTTTTCTACGTCCTAGTACTTACACTAGTGTTGTATAAGTGATGTTTGGTAGCGAGAGTGAAGACGGTTACACTCACTGATTCGTATTCAAGCCAAAAACAAAGGCAATTAAGCCGAAGCAGTTAAGAGTCCAGTTGATGTGCAAACAACAAAATTAGGCATAAGGCGAGCTCGTAGCCAAGAACATTCACAGAGGGCGAAATTAATTAGAGCAAGCCACAAAGAAACTGACCGTAACAGCCTATTTCGTGACGAAACTCTGGGCTTAAATACAACGCAAAGTAACTGGGAAAACCAAACGCAGCTGTGACACATTAGGGAGGAAAAAAGTAATAACAACTCGTGGCGGGTTTAAACGTATTCGAATGTGGAAATCTGTTATTGAGTGCGCCACTTTGGGCCGTACACGCACTCACTAACGTGTTCACCATCTCTTCATTTCTCAGAATCGCAGCAACCAAGTTTCTCGCTGACTCACTCATCCTTCCTAAAGATGGCACTGTGTTTCGATGACGTCATGTTTCATTCAATGTATTCAGAATCCATTCAATATATTCAGAAACCATTTAATATATTCAGACTTTTCATTTAAAACATATAGTTTTCATTCAATTCTCTCATGAATATTTTCCGAAACGACTATATATATATACAGTGGTGTGAAAAACTATTTGCCCCCTTCCTGATTTCTTATTCTTTTGCATGTTTGTCACACAAAATGTTTCTGATCATCAAACACATTTAACTATTAGTCAAAGATAACACAAGTAAAAACAAAATGCAGTTTTTAAATGATGGTTTTTATTATTTAGGGAGAAAAAAAATCCAAACCTACATGGCCCTGTGTGAAAAAGTAATTGCCCCCTGAACCTAATAACTGGTTGGGCCACCCTTAGCAGCAATAACTGCAATCAAGCGTTTGCGATAACTTGCAACGAGTCTTTTACAGCGCTCTGGAGGAATTTTGGCCCACTCATCTTTGCAGAATTGTTGTAATTCAGCTTTATTTGAGGGTTTTCTAGCATAAACCGCCTTTTTAAGGTCATGCCACAACATCTCAATAGGATTCAGGTCAGGACTTTGACTAGGCCACTCCAAATTCTTAATTCTTTTTTTCTTCAGCCATTCAGAGGTGGATTTGCTGGTGTGTTTTGGGTCATTGTCCTGCTGCAGCACCCAAGATCGCTTTAGCTTGAGTTGACGAACAGATGGCCGGACATTCTGCTTCAGGATTTTTTGGTAGACAGTAGAATTCATGGTTCCATCTATCACAGCAAGCCTTCCAGGTCCTGAAGCAGCAAAACAACCCCAGACCATTACACTACCACCACCATATTTTACTGTTGGTATGATGTTCTTTTTCTGAAATGCTGTGTTACTTTTACGCCAGATGTAACGGGACAGGCACCTTCCAAAAAGTTCAACTTTTGTCTCATCGGTCCACAAGGTATTTTCCCGAAAGTCTTGGCAATCAATTGAGATGTTTTTTAGCAAAATTGAGACAAGCCTTAATGTTCTTTTTGCTTAAAAGTGTTTTGCGCCTTGGAAATCTGCCATGCAGGCTGTTTTTGCCCAGTCTCTTTCTTATGGTGGAGTCGTGAACACTGACTTTAATTGAGGCAAGTGAGGCCTGCGGTTCTTTAGATGTTGTCCTGGGGTCTTTTGTGGCCTCTCAGATGAGTTGTCTCTGCGCTCTTGGGGTAATTTTGGTCGGCCGGCCACTCCTGGGAAGGTTCACCACTGTTCCATGTTTTTGCTATTTGTGGATAATGGCTCTCACTGTGGTTCGCTGGAGTCCCAAAGTTTTAGAAATGGCTTTATAACCTTTACCAGACTGATATATCTCAATTACTTTTGTTCTCATTTGTTCCTGAATTTCTTTGGATCTTGGCATGATGTCTAGCTTTTGAGGTGCTTTTGGTTTACTTCTCTGTGTCAGGTAGCTCCTATTTAAGTGATTTCTTGATTGAAACAGGTGTGGCAGTAATCAGGACTGGGGGTGACTACAGAAATTGAACTATTGGTGTGATAAACCACAGTTAAGGTTTTTTTTAACAAGGGGGGCAATCACTTTTTCACACAGGGCCATGTAGGTTTGGATTTTTTTTTTCTCCCTAAATAATAAAAACCATAATTTAAAAACTGCATTTTGTGTTTAATTATGTTATCTTTGACTAAAAGTGTGACAAACATGCAAAAAAATAAGAAATTAATCTCTGTCTCACAAACACTCAGTTGTGTGTTCTTTTCTCTCTTACCTCACTCTCAGGCCCTTCACAAAAACTAAAATACATAAATAAATTAATTAATATATTTAATATATATTTATTTAATTATTTTAGTTTTTAACATTGTCAGTATTAAAAGAGTGTTTGATTGAGCTCTGTATGTTACACCCTCTGGTGCTGTTATCTAGTGTGTAAGATGAGGTGGAGCTCATGAAGTTTCTTAAATAGAAGTATCGTGATACAAATTGCTGCTCATATCAGGTCTCTTCTGGTATTCTGAATCATGATACTGTATTAGACAATTAATTTCTGTCTCATGTTCACTCTATAATGTTGTATAGTAAAGTCAAGATAAAGAGATCAGACTCACCAGAACCCAGCTGTGTCTCCATGAAAAGTAATATCTCTATGGATCTTCCTTTGAAATTTAAACGTGGAGTCTCCTCATCTGTACACAGGTAACATCCCATAGTTATCAGCATTCAAGTACAAACACATTATCTGTTTATGATGTAGTAATCAAGGATGTAACAATTGCGGAATTCTGGGCTGATACTGATATTTAAAATTATAATGTGGTTAATGGCTAATACTGATGGTTGTTTGTTTGGTTACAGCTCTTGTGTATTTGATACAGAATACATTCTTGTGTGCACAATATAACAATCAGAAGTTTATTATAGTGGCTTTACAGTAATGCCAACTACTGTCAAAAGTGGCCGTGTCTTCTTGTTAGTGTAAATTGAACTTGAATGTGTAGAAGAAGAGTGCTACGATGCTGCTCTAATTAACCTCCATGCTGAACCTGTTACTCCATAATGAGCAATGTAAGAAATGATTATTGTATTCTTTGTTCCAGTCATGTATGACAGAATGAATGTAGGCTTGTGGATCCTGAATTAATGTGAATGACGCTTTATTTTGTCAGAGTAAAGGTACAGTGTGGAAATCCATATACAAATCAGTTATTGGCTCTTAATGCTAATCGGCAATCCTGAGGCTATTGCTAATATTGCTAATAATTACAATGCCCCAGATAAGGAGGTTGTGCACTAGTAACCCAGTGTAAGGATCTTCTCTATGATGGAAACTTCAAAGCATTTGTGTAAGTTGCTTTGGATAAGAAAGTCTCACAAACTCCTAACAGGAAATGGAAATGTTATATTAGGTGGTATTATAGTATTATAGTGCCAGCTATAGGATCTTTCCTCAAGTTGCAGCTGGATCAGCTACTGTTGTCCCAGTCAGACCACGATTAACCAGCACAAAACTGATGAAACACAACAGAAAAACTTTGACCTCTGCCTGCGGTGAATCTGGTACTCTGAATGTCTTTAACAATCTTTGTTTGTTCCCAGTGATACACAGAAGAGAGGAGACGGGAAAAAAAAGATCATTATTACAGATAAAGGGTAATGTCAACACTAAATACATCACACACTGGTGTTAAAAACCTCTCTGCTGTTATTTCTTTCAAAATGATTAGATCATAGCAAACATACAGGAGATATACAGAGGGACAAAATAATAAAGAACTGTCTGTGGTAACCACTCAGAAAATGTGATTTGTAATAATTAACCCCCATGTCTCACCATGTCTTCCTATTTCACCCTGTCACAGACATGACCAACAATCTGCTGCTGTAAATGAATGCCAGAAGACATTCAGATTAAATCTGATGAAGAAGTTTGAGTGTGTAAATGAAGTGATAATAAATCAGGAAAACCGAACGCTCCTGAATGAGATCTACACAGAGCTCTACATCACAGAGGGAGACAGTGGAGACATCAATAAAGAACATGAGGTGAGACAGATCGAGGCAACGTCTAGGGGAACAACATCAGAGGAAACACCAATCAAATGCAGTGACATCTTTAAGCCCTTATCTGATCAAGACAAACCCATCACAACTGTGCTGACAAAGGGAGTCGCTGGCATTGGAAAAACAGTCTCTGTGCAGAAGTTCATTCTGGACTGGGCTGAAGGGAAAACAAATCAGGACATCCACCCAATATTTCCACTTCCTTTTAGAGAGTTGAATCTGATGAAGGACCAGAAACTGAGTCTAACTGAGCTCCTTCATGTCTGTTTTAAGGAAACAAAAGAAACACAAATGTCCAGTTTGGGAAAAGTTCTGTTCATTTTTGATGGATTGGATGAGTGTCGTTTTCCTATGGATTTCCAGAACACAGTAAAAGTGTGTGATGTAACTGAATCTGCATCAGTGTCTGTGCTGCTGATAAACCTGATCAAAGGGAATCTGCTTCCCTCTGCTCTCATCTGGATCACATCCCGACCAGCAGCAGCTGATCAAATCCCCCCTGAGTTTGTCGATCGAGTCACAGAGGTACGAGGTTTCAATGACCCACAGAAGGAGGAGTACTTCAGGAAGATGATCAGTGATCAGAGCCTGGCCAATGACATCATCACACACCTGAAGTCATTAAGAAGCCTCTACATCATGTGTCACATCCCAGTCTTCTGCTGGATCTCAGCCGCTGTTCTAGAGAGAATGTTGCGTGAAGCAGAGAGTGGAGAGATCCCCAAGACTCTGACTCAAATGTACACACACTTCCTCATCATTCAGATAAACATCATAAGAGAAAAGTACTCAGAGAAACAGGAGAGTGATGAAGAAATGCTTCTCAAACTGGGACGACTGGCATATAAGCAGCTGGAGAAACACAACCTGATCTTCTATGATAAAGACCTGAGAGAGTGTGGCATTGATGTGAGAGAAGCAGCAGTGTACTCAGGTGTGTGTACGCAGATCTTCAGAGAGGAGTTTGGGCTTCACCAGAGTAAAGTGTACTGCTTTGTTCATCTGAGTATTCAGGAGCATCTTGCAGCTCTGTATGTGCACCTGACATCTGTGAGGGAAAAGAGAAATGTTCTTCAACAGAGTCAGTCCTTTAATACAATCTTAGATGTCCACATTAGTGCTGTAGATAAGGCCTTAAACAGTAAGACTGGACATCTGGATCTTTTCCTCCGCTTTCTTCTGGGTCTCTCACTGGAGTCCAACCAGAAACTCTTACATGACTTAGTAACACAGACAGGAAGAAGCTCACAGAGCAAAATTAAAACTGTTCATTACATTAAGGAGATGATCAGTAAAGATCTTCCTACAGAGAAATCCATCAATCTGTTCCACTGTCTGAATGAACTGGGTGATGATTCTCTAGTGGAGGAAATCCAACACTACCTGAAATCTGGACAAAGTGAACTATCTCCTTCACAGTGGTCTGCTCTGGTGTTTGTGTTACTGACATCAGCAGAGGATCTGGAGGAATTTGACCTGAATAAATATTTCAGTCCAGAGAAGATAACAGATGAGGTTCTTATGAGGGTGATGCCTGTGATTGCAGCATCCAGAAAATCAATGTAAGTAAATCTGTATAAATCTGTTCTACTGTAGAAAGAGAGAAACTGAAACCACTTTGATAGTTTAAGATGTTTTAAACTTCAGGTGATACACAGTGGTGTTAATGTGAATAACTAAATAGTTACATAAGAGAATAATGATCATGTGAACAAATGAATAAGACTGAAGGGCAGATATTAAATGTGTGGAAGACAGTTTCTGTCAGTTGAGGTGAAAAACACTTTTTAACTCTTGCATTAATGCCTTGTTGCCTGAAATAATGAGAAATATTATTAATATTCTAATTTCTTCTGACAGTTAAGTTGGTTTTATTCTGGATATTTAACACATAACAATATTTAAACAAAACTGTTTATTTACATAAATCCTATCAATTTCACACCCATGTCTACAGTATACAAAATTTCATTGTAACTTTCTTTTATTTGTTTTCACATTAAATGTGTGTTAGACTAGAAGTGCAGTTATACACACACTGAGATAATTTAAATGTTATTAGTAAAACATTCCTGTTATTATATCTTCATAGAAGGATTGTATTTGATGTGAGTGGTTGTCGGGGTGTTGCCCCTTATCGGTGCACTGCTGTCCACAATCCCCATTCAATTCATTTCATTTTCTTAAAGGGGCCTAGTTAGGAAAAATTCACTTTTGGATCATTTTGGACAGTCTAATGTCTCACTCTTGTGTGTTTACATGCAAAAACTATGAAGAAAACACATCACCTCCCTTTTTCTTATTTAATTGTTTATATTTATTTTTTATAAATCCGTGCTTCAGATTTGCTAGAGTTAATGACGTTTGAGTGTAAAAGGGTGTAATTTGTTGAAGACCCTCCACCAGCCCGAGGCTCAGCTCCACCCAGTAGTCTCCATATTGTTCTTCCACAACAAACCCAACATACCCCAGTCACTGTATGTGAATTAGAGCAGTGAGAAAGTTCCAGGATGAAATGATCTGGTGTTGGTTTTACACAAAAAAAAAACTAACTTAGTTTTTGCCCCCAACTACTGAGGACATGGAGAACAAATATCATTTATTTATTTACCATAAAAATGTTCTGGCAGCTGAGTGTGTGTGTGTGTGTGTGTGTGTGTGTTTGTACATTTGACATGGAAATGTTCTCTCAGTGAGGGACAGTTCAGAGATTTTAAAAACATTTTGATTTGGAAATCTTGGTTTACGAGTAACGAGTATCATGTATCACGCATGCACTTCTTGTTTTGACGTCGAGCGTCACATGATCACAACTGAGCCAACAGTTTTTCTCTTTCTTGTGCTGCGGAATTTTGGGTCTTAGTGCGTGTTTCTTACTGGTATAATCAACCGTGCACGTGTATACTGTGTACTATAACACTGTGACCACGTGTGTGTGTGTTTAAAACATTATTTATTTTGTGTCTGCAAGATGAGAAGAGGGAGGGGTCCGATACATCCTCCCCTCTTATTTTAGCTTCACACTCACACACACTCACACACACTGTTAGCCTGTTAGCTAATGCTAGGTACTGTATCTACATTAATCACCTTCACCAATGGGCTCATTTCAGTAACTCACTAATGACAGAACAAATCTAATGTCTCATCTGTTCAGATAAATCTAACTCTGAATGAAACTTTTTGTTTTTCCATCAGACTCTCAACTTCCCAATCTGTCTGAATCTTATGCTCCATGTTTATACAGTGTGTGTGTGTGTGTGTGTGTGTGTGATGGTGAAGCTGAAACTCCCACCAAGTCGATTCTGAGCCGCTCTAACTGTGAATTACTATTACAGCATTTATGTGTTTTGTCTAACTGCTGTTTGTGCTTTTGGTGTTTATAAAAATGAGAAGGTGCAGTGAAAGCTTTGAGGATCTGTTTGATCATTTGTACTAGTGTTAGTTCATTATGTCTTATTTTATTTCCTTCAGTATCAGGTGTGATACAATTAAAGGGAGAAGTGGTAAAGCTCTGGTCTCAGTGCTCAACTCAAAAACCTCCAATCTGAGAGAACTGCATCTGACTGTGAAGACACTCGACCTGTCTGGGAATAAACTAACAGACTCAGAAGGGAAGTGTCTCTCTGCTATACTGGAGAATCCTCACTGTAAACTAGAGAAACTGAGGTAAGATCATCTCTTTGAGGCACAATAAAACCAGCAGTTAATAGTTGTATACAGTGATTTAGTAACTGACATTTTTTTGCACAAATATTTTACTCACTAATAATAATAATAATAATAATAGTAATAATAATAATAAGAATAATAATAATAAGAAGAATATTAATAAATTAAACAGACGTACAGTTAGATCCATTTTACAGACACATTATCTTTAAAGTAAATATTAAACCAGGATGTAATGATGAAGTGTGTCATTGTGTAATATAAAAAATGAAATCATTATTTAAAAACTGCATTTTCTATTTAATGTGGATATCTTTGTTTAATATTAAAATGTGATTATCTGAATCATCTACTGTAAGTGTGACAAATATACAAAAAAAACATAAAAAGAAGGAGCAAATAATTTAAAGCACTGTGAATATTAACTCAAGATGTAAATGTGTTGATGAAGTGTGTGTCTCTTGTGTCTCTGCAGGTTGTATAGTTGTGGTGTCTCAGGTGAAGGCTGTGCTGCTCTGACTTCGGCTCTGAGATCAAACCCCTCACACCTGAGAGAACTGGATCTGTCCTGGAATAATCTAGGAAACTCAGGAGTAAAGTGTGTCTCTGCTGTACTGGAGAATCCTGACTGTAAACTGGAGACACTGGGGTAAGATAATCTCTCTGAGAGTCACATGACCTGCTCCTCAGTAAGACACATTCTCTAATAGTGAGACTGAAGCAGAGGTTTTGGGTTCATCATCAATGTCCTGAGGAGGTAGATTGTTTCTTTTCACTGCACACTGATGATTTGTCACAGAGTCTTTGGGTCAGATGAACAGGATTGCCAGATCTGTCTTACAGAAGCAGACAAATGGACAAGCAGTATTAAACTCATGCAGATTTCCTTACTAGTGTAGAGGATTTATAAAATGTGGCAGTAAAATTAACTTTTTGATCATTAAGGACAGTCACATAAGTCTCTGTAGTGTGTGTACAGCTTGTGTCAATTCTTGTAAAACAATCCCACTTTTCAGATTTGTCCTTTTTGTGACTGTCACAAATTTTCCTAAAAAACAAAAGAAATGTGTTAGACCCTCCTCCAGCTCGGGACTCAGCTTCTCCCATGGGGAACATGTTATATTTTTATTAATTGAATCAGAAAGTTTATATACAGCTTACCCAGTGTGTGTGTGTGTGTGTGTGTGTGTGTGAGAAGGAGAGAGAGACATTTCACATTTAAAAGATTTATCATTGAGGGATAAATCCGAGCTGGTTTCCTCAAAATGATAACGATGAGGTGTTGATCCTAAAGCTCTAAGTGTTACTATAGAGTAAACACACACAATATCACAGACTCCTGCTGCTGGCGTATCATTAGATAAACAGAGCAACTGCTCAAATCATGTTATTGGTAGGTGTCGTTTATATATATATACAGTGAAACCTTGGATTACGAGTAACACGGTTTACGAGTGTTTCGCAAGACGAGCAACAATTTTTAATAATTTTTGACTTGAAAAACGAGCATTGTCTTAGTTTACGAGCACTGAGTATCATGTTTCACGCATGCGCTTCTTTTTTAATACCGAGCGTCAAGTCATCACAACTGAGCCAACGGTTTTTCTCTCTCTTGCGGCAGAATTGTAGGTAATCGTATCTCCTGCTGGGTGAATACACACACACACACACGCTGTGTGTGTGTGTGTGTGTGTGTGTGTGTAATGTGCATGCGCGCGCGCACACATTAACGGAGAGACCATTTTTAAAACCGTTTAAAAATTAGCAAGGAACATTCCTAGTCACAATCACGTGAGCGCATACTAACAGGATCACTGCTATAAGTAAAAAAAAAAAATAATAATAATTAAACAGCTCCTCACCTTTGAAAACAGTCGCGACAGAGAAGAGTTTGTGTGTTTGTTTGGCAACCTGAGAGAAGGGGAGCTGTAAAGCCGAGACCTATCGTCTCCCCTGCTGGGTCTTAGTGCTTGCAGTGTTTTTGAGTGTGCGTGTGTGTGTTTGTGTCTGTGTAAGGCAGAGAGTTTGTGTGTTTGTTTGGCAACCTGAGAGAAGGGGGCTGTAAACGCGAGCGAGCCCCCCTTCAGCCCCTCTTCTCTCAGGTTCCCAAACAAACACACAAACTCTTCTTTGTCGCGATTGTTTTCAAAGGTGAGGACCTGTTTAATTTGTTTTTGTTGTTTTTGTTGTTGTTTTACTTACAGCAGTGATCCTGTTAGTATGTGCTCACGTGAGTATGACTAGGAATGTTCCTTGCTAATTTTTAAACGGTTTTAAAAATGGTCTATCCGTTAATGTGTCTGTGTGTGTGTGTGTGTGTGTGTGTGTGGGTGTGTGCGCGCACATTTCACACACATACACCCTGCATGCACAAATGAAAACCCTTATCTGTAGGGATTTATTTAAAAAAATATTTTAAGGTAAAGTACAGGTTAATTGGTTTTATTTTTACTTTATATTTTGTATTAATTATGTATTTATTTTTTTGGGCTGTAGAACGAATAATTTAAGTTTCCATTATTCCCTATGGGTAAATTAAATTTGGTTTACGAGTGTTTTGGAATACGAGCCCGCTTCGGGAACGAATTAAGCTCGTAATCCGAGGTTCCACTGTATATGTGTGTGTTGGCGCTTGCAGTAGGACTGCTGTGGGTTAGAATCACAGCTGTAGTTCTGTTGGAGGCACCGACACCACATTTAATCTTTTTTTAGTCCAGGTCAGGAGAAACAGGGTTTACGTTGCTGTAGTTACCTTAAAGTGAGTTGAGTGATACATGTTGTTAACTCCTGCACTGAGTAAAATACACAGAAACATTCCACCTTAAAAGTTGCCTGAGAATGTAGCTGTGTTGCTAGCTAATTCTAACTAATGAAATAAAAGGCATAGAAACATTATTTTTTTGGAACATATAAAAAAGTAACATCAGTGACTAGTAGTTGGTGTTACCAGTCCTAAGATAACTGTGTGTACACACGTGTCTCAAAAGTGTTTTGGTTCATAAAGAAATCGCACTACAGCTCTGGTAAGAATATCTAGATCACATTAATTGTTTGTTAGTTTTCCTGATGTAGTTGCTGCTATAATTAGGTATTTACCAGATGTGAGATATGTTTATAATAATATCTGTCATGATCAGCAGCAGGTGCTTTTCTACTAATATGGTAACCATCAGAAAATACATTGAGTATCAGATACGCTCTGTTTTAAAATTATTGTTTATTAATCTTGTCTTCTGAATTTAGACACACTGTGGGGTTAGTATGCTAACTGTAGCTTGTACTGGCTTTCAGTAGCAACAGACATGTTGTGTGTGGATATAAGAGTGTTATTTCACCATGATAGCCTTAATATTACCTGTTTAGTGATATAAAGTGATATTAGTCATAAAAAATTAATAACCGAACTGATATGAAGTTACATCTTTGAGCGATGGGTAGGGTAGTGGCTAATGGCTAACAGTTAGCCTTTTTTAACAATTAATTTTGATTTTCCTTTTATATAACTGAACATTCACAATATTACAGTTGACGAGTTGCTGCAGAAAAATCTCTTTTTCCATGTTATGTTCATTAGAATACAGGTTCAAAGCGCAAAAAAACGGTTGTGAAATCCCTTATAACATCCCCAACATAAGTGGGTTAAAAGAGGAAATATTTTTCCCAACCATTTTTGGTACCTGTGTACTGAATGGTTAGGACAATGCACGTCACCAAAGAGTCGTTCCAGGGCAGTTTATTTAATAATTAGCACTCGGCCGGCAGGACAACTTGTAGTTTTTCTTTGTAACTGTGAAAAGAACTTAAAATGGGCCGTCGTTTTTAATCGTATGCACAAGTGTAGTACATCATTTAAATCTGTACAGGGTCTACTTTTATTTATGTACACTCACTTTATTTATGTACACTTGGACTATAAGTCTGTTAGAGAATTATTTTGTAGACTCACCATCTTAAAAATAAAATAATAATCGAAGATGTAAATCTGTTGATGAAGTGTGTGTCATTGTGTCTATGCAGTTTGCGTGATTGTGGTGTCTCAGATGAAGGATGTGCTGCTCTGGCTTCAGCTCTGAGATCAAACCCCTCACACCTGAGAGAACTCCATCTGTCCCATAATAATCTAGGAAACTCAGGAGTGAAGTGTGTCTCTGCTGTACTGGAGAATCCTGACTGTAAACTGGAGACACTGGGGTAAGATAATCTCACATGACCCGCTTCTAAGTAAGACACATTCTCTAATAGTGAGACTGAAGCAAAGGTTTTAGGTTCATCATCAATGTTCTGAGAAGGAAGATTGTTTCTTTTCACTGCACACTGATGATTTGTCACAGAGTCTTTGGGTCAGATGTACGTATGTGAGAAGCTGCAGCACAAAACCTGACTTGATGCTACTGCAGTGTGTCTGAAATGACTGTGAAATTTACTACAACACTGTAACTAATCACACAAACTGCATCTGTGTCACGGGGGAAAAGGCAGGAGGGGAAAGAACCCAATAGCAGACACAGATTCACAGAAGTACTTGATAATGTCGCCGGTGAGGTCGGCTGCTGTCACGACTGCTCCGACCACCTTTTCTTTGTTTTTGTTTTTTAAGTTAGTTTACAGCGTTTTAAAACTGGCAAAATTACCACCATGGAGTACATTAGTTATGATAGAGACACTCTTGTTTCTATTGGTATACAATGTACTCACAATTCGACGTTTTTAACTCTGCATCCGAGCTGGCCGAGTGAGATCCTGAGGGGGAACAAAGGACGCGACGTGAAGCGGCGGCCACGAGGGAAACGAGCCGGCGTCAGGAACAGGCTGAGAGCCCGTGCACACCGCACACCTCTGCCTAGCATCCTGCTCGCCAACGTCCAGTCACTGGAGAACAAACTCGATGACCTCAGGGCCAGGGTAAAGTTTCAGAGAGACATTCGGGACTGCAATCTCCTCTGCTTCACCGAGACATGGCTGAACCCAGCGGTGCCGGACCACGCCATCCAGCCGGCCGAGTTCTTCTCGGTTCACCGCATGGACAGGACACAGGACTCGGGAAAGTCAAGGGGAGGCGGCGTGTGTTTAATGGTAAACAACAGCTGGTGCAACAGCGCGAGCGTTGTTCCTCTCACACGCTCCTGCACACCCAACCTGGAACTACTGTCCATCATGTGTCGTCCTTTTTATCTACCCTGGGAGTTCACATCGGTCATAATCAGCGCCGTTTATATTCCACCACAAGCGGACACGAATACTGCCTTATGCGAGCTGCATGATGCACTCACACAGCACCAAACACAACACCGGGATGCTGCGTTTATTGTAGTAGGTGCATATCACCTGCCCCACCAGGGGTGAAAGGACACTGGACCACTGCTATACAATGGTCATGGACGGCTACAAAGCACAATCTCGCCCTCCATTTGGTAAATCCGACCATGCCGCCATCTTCCTCATGCCAAAATACAAACAAAGGCTGAAACAGGAAGTTCCGGTTCAGAGGGAGGTCGCGCGCTGGACGGACCAATCGGTTACAGGACGCACTCGATGATGCAGACTGGGACATGTTTAGGAACAGCTCCGATGACGTCAGCGTGTTTACGGAAGCGGTTGTGGGATTCATTGGGAAACTAGCGGACGATACCATGGAGAAAAAGACTATTAGAACGTTTCCCAACTAGAAGCTGTGGGTGGATAAAACCATCCGCGATGCTCTGAGATCTCGCACCACTGCCTACAACACGGGACTTGCATCAGGGGACATGAACCCGTACAAGGCTGCGTCGTATAACGTCCGGAAGGCAGTGAAAGAGGCGAAACAGCGCTACTGAAGAAAACTAGAGTCACAGCTCCAACAGAGTGACTCTAGGAGCCTGTGGCAGGGATTAAGGACAGTAACGGATTATAAAACACCAACAACCGGTATGACGAACGCGGACGCGACTTTGGCAGACGAGCTGAACACCTTCTATGCTCGCTGCAGCTAAGACAGGAAGACACTGCCAGCACCAGAAACGCGTTCATCATCACCGAGCATGACGTGAGAAGAGCCTTCAAGAGAGTGAACACCAGGAAAGCAGCAGGACCAGATGGCATCTCAGACCGTATTCTCAAAGCCTGCGCAGACCAGCTAGCACCTGTGTTCACTGAGATATTTAACATCTCTTTATCTCAGTCGGTGATCCCCACATGCTTCAAAGAGTCCATCATTGTTCCCCTCCCGAAGAAACCTCATCCTGCTTCTCTCTCAATCGCCCTGTAGCCCTCACCTCAGTAGTGATAAAGTGCTTTGAACGCCTGGTCAGAGACTTCATCATTTTCTCACTACCCGACACACTGGACCCACTACAATTCGCTTACCATCCAAATCGTTCCACAGATGATGCCATCTCTCATCTCCTCCACACATCACTTACTTACTTGGACACTAGAATAGAGAATTATGTTAAAATGCTCTTCATCGACTACAGCTCTGCATTTAATACCATAATTCCCTCCACACTCACCACCAAGCTGGAGCACCTGGGACTCAGCTCATCTATGTGTCAGTGAATCTCCAACTTTCTAACTGGCAGACCACAGGCAGTAAGGATGGGCGGACACGTCTCAGCCTCTATCACTCTCAGCACTGGAGCCCCCCAGGGTTGTGTTCTGAGCCCCCTGCTGTACTCTTTGTACACATATGACTGTGTGGCCACTACTAGCTCCACCACCAGTTTGCTGACGACACCGTCGTGGTGGGCCTGATCTCTGATAACAACGAGACGGCCTACCTGAAGGAGATTAGGAATCTAGAGAACTGATGCCAGAGGAACAACCTCCTTCTAAACGTCAGTAAGACATAGGAGTTGATAGTGGACTTCAGCACCAAGCAGGAGAGAAACTACCAGACCCCCGTCATCAACGAGAGCCCAGTGGAGAGAGTGGACAGCTTCAAATACCTTGGCGTTCACATCACGCAGGACCTGTCATGGTCCTGTCACATCAACACTGTGGTGAAAAAGGCCCGACAGCGTCTCTACCACCTTAGATGCTTGAGAGACTTCCGACTGCCCTCCAAGGTGCTCAGGAACTTTTACTCCTGCACCATAAAGAGCATCCTGATGGGAAATATCTCAACATGGTTTGGGAACAGCACCATGCAGGACAGACGAGCTCTACGGAGGGTTGTGCGATCAGCTGAGCGCACCATCCGCACAGAGCTTCCTGACCTGCACTCAATCTATAGCAGGCGGTGCTGGACCAAGGCCAGGAAGATCGTGAAGGACCTCAGCCATCCCAACAATGGACTGTTCCCTCTGTTGAGGTCAGGGAAGCAATTACGCTCCCTGAAGGCCAACACAGAGAGACTGAGGAGGAGCTTCTTCCCGCAGGCAATACGGTCTCTCAATCACAATCACACCACCACACAGTACTGACCCACACATATGGTTTTTACACACACACTGGACATTCTTGGGCCTCATGTACAAAGACTTGCGTTGAATTCATACTAAAACTTTGCGTACGGACAAATCTGTAAATGTGCGTAAGCAGTAAAAAAATCTGATGTATGAAACACTGCGTACGCGGAATCCCACGCATATTCTCTTTGTACATCCGAATTAACGTGGAATTGAGCACACGTGCACGAGCGCAAAACCCCTCCCTGCCACCTCCCCTGTATAAATATGGTAATGACTCCACTTTGGCAAAACCAAACGAAAAAGCAATGGCAAAAGCAAGCAAGAAAAGAAATTTACAGAATGTGAATTGGAGGTGCTCCTATCGGAGGTAGACTGGAGAAAAACTGTGTTATTTGCAATTTTGTCCTCCGGAATTAATAATAAAATAAAATAAAAAACGTTTAAATATCTTTAAATACATCACTCACCAAGAAGCCACCCATCGCACACCCTGCCACCTTGGAGCCTAATGCCAACCATGCTGTTTGTGAGGATAAATGAATCATGGGTTGACCCAGGCCACCTTGCCACAATATTTGTTAGGCGCCTTTGAGCATCACATATTATTTGCACATTTATTGAATGGAAATGTTTCCGATTCACGTATGCAAATTCGTCTTCAGGTGGCACCTTTATAGCAATGTGCGTGCAGTCGATTGCTCCGATTACATTAGGAAAACCGGCGATTGCTGCAAATTGCGCTTTAATGTTTGGCTGGTCAACTGCATGGTATGGAAACCTTATATACCTGCTACACATGCGGATGATCCCGTCCCATACAGCTGGCATTGCACGGCTCAAAGACGACTGGCTTAACCCCGAGCGGTCTGCCAGTTTCCTATGGAAAGAACTAGTTGCCAGGAAACCAAGCGTTGTCAGCACCTGTAAGGTACCGGGTAATGCGTGGCTCCTCGCTGTGTCTCTTTCCAAATTTGGACCCAACTCAGTTAACTTCCCTCTAGCCAGTGCCTCCATTCTTCCAAAGCGAGTCTGACTGCCAGTAGCTCCTGGTCGCCAATGCTGTAGTTCCTCACGGCAGGAGAAAGTCGGTGGGAGAGAAAGCAGCACGGATGCAGTTTGTTGTCCTTGGGCGACCTTTGGGACAGAGCTGCTCCAATACTCAAGTTGGAGGCATCTTCTTCAACCACAAATTGAAGGCATAGGTCCAAGTGAAGTAGAACAGGAGCCGAGGTGAACCGCCTCTTCAGATCCTGAAAGGACCTGGACGTTTAAGGACCTGGCCGATTGCTCTGACCAAATGAATAGGGTCTTGGCTGAAGTTAGGGAGATAAGTGGGGCAGCTACCGAACTATAGTTGCGGATGAATTGCCTGTAAAAATTAGCAAACCCCAGGAAGCACTGAAGTTGCTTGCGTGTCGTTGGGCCAGGCCAGTCAGTGACTGCCTTCAGCTTGGCGGGGTCCATTTGTATCCTAGACGGGGCGACAATGAAACCCATGAAGGAGACTGTGCTGCTGTGGAACTCACATTTTTTCGTCCTTGATGAACAGCTGGTTCTCAAGCAGCCTCTGGAGTATCTGAAGGACGTGCATCTCGTGTTCCTCCAAGGAACACGAGAAGATGAGGAGATCATCTAGATATACGAAGGCACAGAGATTTATTAAATCCCTGAGGACGTCATTGACTAGGGCTTGGAACACTGCCGGGGCGTTGGCCAACCCAAACGGCATGACCAGATACTCATAATGCTCCGATGGGGTGTTAAAGACAGTCTTCCACTCGTCCCCTTCTCTGATCCAGACCAGGTAATAGGCGCTGTGAAGGTCCAATTTTGTGAAGAATAGGGCCCCCTGCAGGAGGTCAAAGGCTGTGGGCATTAGGGGCAGCGGTTACCGATTTTTTTTATGGTGATGTCATTCAGCCCCCTGTAGTCAATGCAAGGACGAAGGGTACCACCTTTTTTGGCCACAAAGAAAAACCCCGCCCCAGCGGGTAAAGAAGATGGTTTAAAAAAGCCGGCAGCTAATGACTCAAAAATGTACTGGTTCATGGTCCAAAGTGAGAAGAGACGACCCCGAGGTCGAACAGTGTTAGGCAGGCGGTTAATAGCGCAATCGTACAGATGATGAGGTGGAAAAGAAATTGCCCGAGACTTACTGAACACAGCCTTGAGGTCGATGTAGTCATGAGGAAGCATGGAAAGGTTGGGAAACTCCCTAGGGGGACCTGAGGCTATGGTGGGACAAAGACCAGATTTCAGGCAAGAGCCCAGGCAGAGAGGACTCCATATGGCATTGTTTCTCCAGTCCACGCGTGGGTTGTGTCGAACAAGCCATAGACACCCAAGCACCAAGTGACACTAAGCTCTATCCATGGTGAGAAGGAAAATCTCCTCCGAGTGATTCCCAGAGGTCCTTAGGGTTACCGGAACTGTGCGTCTGGTAATCGGAGTGAGTGGCGTTCCATCGAGGGCGTGGATGGACAATGGGTCGTCCAGGAGAAGAGTGGGAATGCGTAGTTCCTTGACCTTCGTGGCACAGATCATATTCTGGTCGGAGCTGGAGTCGACGAGGGCATGGGCTACTTGGGGCTTATTGTCTAGGAAGAGTGTGACGGGAAGGACTGGACAGCCTCTAGGCATTTGCTTTTGGGTGTGCCCCTCCAGTGTGCCTAGGTTCACAGGAGGGCCTGGCTTTTAACGGGCATTGCAGACGCAAGTGCCCAACCTGGCCACGGTAGAGGCATGCTCCTGCCTGGATCCGGCGTTGCTGTTTCTCTGGCGAAATCCGGGTTCGTCCAACCTGCATGGGCTCAGCAGAAGCGACGACTGGCATGGTCAGTGTGGAAGAGGTCCCAGCCCTATGCCCGGGCTGGCTAAGGGTGCGGTGTCTACGCCTGATGCGCGAATTCACTCGCCCTGCGAGATTCATCAGCCCGTACAGGTCTTCAGGAAGCTGCTGAGACACCAGTTGGTCCTTGACCGGCTCAGAGAGCCCATTTAGGAAGGTATCGTAAAGCGCCCGAGTGTCCCACTGAGCGGCGGCTGCCAGGGTTCGGAACTCAATAGCGTAGTTATAAGTGGATCAGGAACCCTGACGGAGCTCCAAAGACTGCCTAGCAACCTCTCTTCCCACATAGGAGCGGTCGAATACTCGCATCTCCTCTGTGAAGGCGCTGAAGAAGGTGCAGCAAGGGTCGTTTGTTTCTAGACGGCCGTTCCCTACTCCTGAGCTCTCTCCGTAACAAGGGTGATTATGTATGCCACCTTGGAGCGCTCCGTAGGAAAAGCAGAGGGCTGGAGCTCAAGTAGCAGAGAACATTGTGATGAGCGGCAGGTGCCAGGGTCTTTACCGTAGGGTTAAGGATTGGGTAGGTGAGGTTCATGTCGCACTGGGGGTTTGAGTGTAGATGGGAGGGCTGAAGAAACCTGCTGGAACTAGACTGATAGCTGTGACAAACTTTGGGATATCTGTTGAAAGCTTTGCTGCTAATAATGAATGCTAGGTGCGCAGAAAACTCCGGAGTGGAGTTAGGATTGCGAGGTGCTTGTAGGACGGAGCTGGCTCGTGACAAGCTAAGACAGAAACTAACTGCATTGTGTAAGCTGCAGGGTTTAAAAGCAGCAGTGACATTCTCAGAGATGAAAATTAGTTCTCTCTCTCACACACACACACACAAAGCTTGTCTTGAAGTTTATATCCTGAGAGAGAGAAGTGTGCATCTATTAACCTAATTAACCCAGTGTAAGTATGTATCCAATAATGTAAACTTTAAAGGGGTCATACAGGCCTACATGCACTTTTTTAAGCCGTTTGGACTGAACTGTGTGTTAGGAGAGTGCGTACACAACCACTCTATGATGATAAAGAGCCGCCCGGTGGTTTTCTTTTCATTTATTACATTAACATGCCCCTTCTGAAATCAGGCCAATCGCAAATGCCTTGCCGTGTGACGCCACACCACAAGAGGCCGCTCCTACACTAGTTGATTGACACTGGTGTTTTAGCAAAGACCCGCCCTGAGTGAGAAGAAGCTGTCGGCCATTGTTTTTCGCCGAAGCAAAATGGCGCCTAAGCGAGTGTTGTGTACAGTTGTTGGGTGTAATAGCGAACACAGGAGTCGTCATTCACTACTTAGGGTTAGTGACCTAGGGTACCTACCTAGGGTTAGGTATCTGAGCCACTGAGGACGCAGTGGCTGAATTTAGTTTTTGAAGCTAAGTCCCCGCCGATCTACCTAAATGCGTTCATGTTTGCGATAATCATTTTTCACCAGACTGCTTTATAAACGCGGGTCAATATAAAGCAGGTTTTACTAGGAAGCTGCTCCTGAAAATCGGATCTGTACTAACGCTTCGTGTTCCTGCTTCATCTTCACCAGGCTCAGTGAGTAATTCCTTTTACTATGACTCTTTGCAGATTGCCTTTTCTAATAATCACGATGAATGCGGAGTGTAAGTTAACTTATACTCTCATAGAACATGGTTATGGCTTCTTCTCTATGTACATCCGTCTCTATATAATCCCTAATCGCCCGTTTATAATAAACAATGCAGTAAGGTGATTGTCTAGTTGCAAACTGTGTACGTAGTCGGAAAACTATATTATGCTTACCTTTGTTACGTTAGATGGTTTATAACGATGTCTGTCGAAGATTAAGAAGTCATGTAAACACATAAGTAAACACATTGCGTCCGTATCTCTCTCGGTAAGCTTCTCCGGTTTTTGTTGTTGTTGCTCGCGGCAGCGCAACAGCCCGTTAATTCATGCCCATGCAGTGATGAGAAAGACAAATCGAGTCGATGCATGTCCATTTTTTTAATTTCTGCGTTGTCAGGCGATATTACAAACTTCCGCGTAGGTTCCGTACTTAAATTAAACCAAAAACGACTGAAGAAAACAGGCTCAGGCTCCATAATCCAGCGTTTTCCAGTTTGGACTGCATTACCCACAAAACACTGCGTTGTGGGCAATGCTTTGTGGGTAATGCAGTCCAAAGCATTGCCCGCACTGGACTACACTTCCGTGGCTATACCCCACGTGTGTTGTGAAGACACGCCCCACAGAACTGGGGGGGGCGGGCTCAGCAGAGGTCATGAGCATTTAAATTAGCATGTACTGAAACAGGTTGCTGAGAACAGAGCTAGTTTTTACCAGGTAAGAGTAGTGTTTTTTTTACACAATCCTTTTGAATTTTTAATTAACGTATAATACAAACTTTTCATTAGGACCCTAAAGATCATATTAACATTTAATGAAAAATGGGATGTGTAGGACCTTTAAAGCACTTTTTGTAAGTCGCTTTGGATAAGAGCGTCTGCCAAATGCCCAAATGTAAATGTATTATTGTGTTTCTGCAGGTTGGTGTATTGTAGTGTCTCAGATGAAGGCTGTGCTGCTCTGACTTCAGCTCTGAAATCAAACTCCTCACACCTGAGAAACCTGTATCTAAATGGGAATAAACAAGGAGACTCAGGAGTGAAGTATCTTTCTGCCCTTAAGGAACATTACAAACTACAGACACTGATGTGAGTAAAGATCTCTTTATATAAACACTGAAACATTAACAGACTGATTAGCATTATTTTTGTACATTAGCATTAGCTTGTGCATTTCTCTTTCGTTCCAGTAAATATCAGATTACAGAGTTAAAATGTCACTTTATTCTATTTAATCAGACTTTTTCTAACAATTATCTTTAACGCTGTTTGGTCTTGATTTAAACGTCATGTGAAAGCAGAAGACAGGGAGTCAGACGAAGTTTACAAAACATCCCACCTGAGTGCATGAGAGTGATTGTAAATGAACAGCTGGTCTCCTTGTGACAACCTGCTATCGCTGACTTCATACTGCTGCTTCTGTCTGAATAAGATGATCTCAGCTTTTCCCTGTTTCTGATAAGCAGCAGACTTTCTCCTCCACCCTCATAAAAACTCATAAAAATCATCATCATCTTTAACGCCACACTGCCACAAATATTAGATTAAATCAGCTACTTTACTCTGACACTCCTTCCAGTTCTCCACCTAATCACCGTGTCTTCGGTCATTCCTGTAAAATTCACCTACGCTTATTTTTAAAGTCTGCACTTAAGTATACATGTAGAACAGGAGATAAAACACACAGCAGTGTAAGTTACTTTATAAAAAGCTCTAAAGCCTGTTATTGTATAAAAGCAGTGATGTGATGAAAAACGTCTGCTCACTTTCCTGTTAGAACTTATGGAAATTCTCATTTGTTTTAGCTAAATGTTCTAACACAGATATTGTACATGTATGAATAAATGATGAATAAAATTATAAACAGAAAATGATGTTTCTTTTAGAGCATAGAGAATTGCGTGCTGTTGATCATAAAGTACAAAAAAAAATCCAGTTTGTGTTTATTGATTCAAATGTTTTTCTTTTTTTTTAGTTTCTTATAAACATCTGTGTGTGAGATGAAGACTCCAGTGTTCCTGCATTTCTATGTTGAGGAACAGACAACACAGTCCTTTATTTATAACTAATTAAACAGACTCCGAGACATGGTGTGTGTTCAGTGGCCCTCCCAGTTATAGGATCTGAATCCAGTAGAACACCTTTATGGTTTTCTATGGATTGCTGTGAATCTCCTGAGAACAGGAGATTCACAGCACAACGGAGAGCCTGAAGAATCTACAGGACCTGTATGATGTGATCAGGTCAACATGGACCAGAATCTCAAAGGAGTGTTCCTTGTAGAATCCATGACATGAAGAACTGCTTCTATTTTAAAAGCGGTTGAGGTCCCACCCAGTATTAGTGTAGTGTTCCTAATAAAGTGCTCAGTGACTGTAGTTTAGATCTTCTTGGTACAGAATTAACACTAACCTGTTTTTATTTTCTCTGATACGTGATGGAGATTTTTGCGAGTATCAGCTGATCATACTCAGTATGGGATCAGTGATATGTGTGAAAATGCCCTTTATTACCTGTAGGGGGCAGTCGTGTTTCAGTCTGAAGTAATGTTGTCTACTACAGCTCTCTTAGGCGCCTATTGACAGCAAGCGACAGAGCTCATAAATGTGTTCAGGCAGAGACGTCCGCTCTGTCTTGTTTATTCATCTAAACCCTCCTACATTATTTGCCAACAGCGCACACAGTTTGATAAATTTACACCTATCATGAATAAAAGGTGAGAAAAGATTCCGCAGAATCTTCTGACACAATACTTGCTCTGAAGGACTATACTTGAAAAGAATATAGAGAATAAGAATCATATTTATAATAAGATAATATAATTTTTATATTTAATTAAGTAAGTAAGAACTTTATCTAAAAGCCAGTCCATATTTCTCATTTAATGCTGAAGTAGTTAAATATGCTTATACTGTAGATACGTAGGTTATATTTTAAAAGTACAATTGCAAGTAAATTACAATCTGCATGTAAGAATACAAAAGAAAATAATCTTTAATAAAGTTAGCCTAATACAATATTGTTTCCAATGCTGAAGCAAACCAATGCTGAGGTGACACCCACAGAACCCCCAGTTACTGTAATCCCCCTTCTCACCTTTCATTCAAGTTATCAAACCTCTTTCCCTGATGGGGGAATTCGCAGACTTCAGGAGTTTAAAAACGATTTAACAAGACCGAGCTGATCTACATAAAAGGTGAGAAGCAGGATTACAGTAACTGAGCGCGTTGTATGTACTGTACAACACATGTTTATCAGCCTTTTGATAAAAACGCTGCCTTTTGTAAATTAAAAGTACTTTACAAAAGACGAACAGCTTTATTTCAGTCATAAATTTACAATTACATTCCAGCTTTTATTTCCAGCTGTGGTTAAATAATGGATGAAATAATTATTCAATGCTGGACACAAACAGCAAAAAAAAACATTATGATTATAAAAAGCCCTTAGCACTTCATGTTAATAAAATAATATTTACTTAATATGATTATATATATATATATATATATATATATATATATATATATATATATATAGTACACTTATGTCTTCTAATAATGGCGACACAGTTTTACATTTAATGTGGGCCAGCCCAGTCAGTATGCAAATATATGTATATTGTACATATGTACATCTCTTTTCTACGCATATGGATGTGCAAGTGCGTTTGTGTGGTAACACAAACTGTGCGTGTTTATGTTACCGCGGATGCGGATGTATATTTGTAAAACAAAGAAAAAAGGAAAGAACAATAAGACAAACAACATATAAAACCACAATATTTTCAGTGTCTAATAGCACCAGTCTTACAGAGACCCAGGAGGCTTATAAACAGTTTGACAGCAAAATGAGACATTTTCGCAGTATTGTAATTTTTTTATTTTTTTTTATTTTAAAAGATGCAAGACAATACTGCTAAAACATATAATGTACAGGCTGTTAGAAAATATTCGGTGCATTGACTATTATTAAGTCACAAGGGTGCTAAAAAGCATTTATCATTCAAAGTTATTCATATCAGTGTAAAGTTAGTGTGATTTTGAAAGTGCTATAACTCCACCTGGCACAGTTTCATCTCAGTGGAACAATCTGACTACATGTGAAGTGCCATGAAAAAGTATTTTCCCCTTCCTAATTTTTTCTTTGCATATTTGTCACACTGAGGAAAAGACAAATTGGCCTTTTTTTGTGAGTTATCATGAACATTTTGCATTTCGTGGGTATCATCTTGATGCATTGTAAGACAAAAAACTATTGTAAAAACAATGCAATTTATGCTATCATAAGGAAAATATCAATTTCTTCCATTCCAAGGATAAAAAACAATTCAATTCAATTCAATTTTATTTGTATAGCGCTTTTAACGATTTACATCATCACAAAGCAGCTTTACACAATCAAAAGAATTAAGTTTGTATGAAATGTGAATGTGTATGAATCAAAATTATATGATTGTCCCTGATGAGCAAGCCTAGGACGACGGCGACAGTGGCAGAGAAAAACTCCCTGAGATGGTAATAGGAAGAAACCTTGAGAGGAACCAGACTCAACAGGGAACCCATCCTCATCTGGGTGAAAACAGATAGCAGGGATTGATGTGCATAATAATATGCGAGACTGGAAGTTCAGTATAAGAGGAGATGTGTAAGATTAAAGTCCAGTTTGTTCCTGGAGGCTCAGGTAGACTGTGAGAAATTTCAGTCCTGAACTATTGAGCGACTGAAGTCACCGGTCCTCAGAGAACAGCTGTCTGCATCAGTCGAGGACAGAACCACCTTCATGGAAAAGTGGAACCAACCCCAGTCACCACACGCATTCCAGGCAGACCACACGAGGGCATCTATGTGATGAGATCTCCAACCAGAAGCAGGATTCCAGGATGAGTTAGAGAGGTCCAGCGGGCAGAGGGGGTCTGGATCACTGGCAGCTCAGGAGCGACATGTATAGCTCGACAGAGAGATAGGTACAGATGGAGCCACGCCAAATAGCCGCGGCCGTGTGAATGGCGTACAAATGGCGTATGGCTGCCCTATGCACGCCGTAGTCCCCCCTCCTTTTCCTTCGAGAAAGGCGTGTCAAGATTTCACAGTAAACACGCCCATTCAAGCCCTATTTATGCATTTACCTGGTTCCACCACTAAATGGCGCTTCGTTCTCAAGGACACGTTGACACAAGCCAGCAATTTTGCTGTGCTGAGTTGCAATCACGTGATTTTAACAACCCACCCCCACCCCCGCCGAACTGACGCTGCCAAACTGCACTAGAGATGAAGTTGGCGGCTTAATGGACTATTCGCGGTAAGTGGTGTTTTAATTCATAAAATTTGTTTGGGATTAGTTTACAGTTTATTTCCCAGTTTAGTTTTTTATCGGCCGTTTTGAAAATCACTGGCAGCACCAGCAGCGGTCAGATGTAACTTTAGATAACTTAATGATCTGTTTACCAAGTCTGGAGTTAACATTACAGCTTACTGTCAGTGTCACAAACTTACAATGTCACTCCTCTTTAACTGAAAAAGACACTAAAGCTTCGAAAATACTATTAATGTCCCTATTACAAAAGCTGCACTACCAAATGAAGAATGTTTGTGCTTTATAAAAATGCCTTTAGAATCTGACCGCGTGTTGTCTGATGTAATTCAGCATTCATTTATTCTTTGGGTAAGAGTTAATCTGCAGGTTATTTCTGTGAAAATAATTTGATGCAGTTCATGAAGGACACAAGCTGAGTGTAGATGTACAGGAGCTCACGAGCTAAACGCTTATAACTGGGTTTATATTTTTCTCAATTTGGCCGTGACTTTGCGCGGTAGCGCGAGCGCTTTGTTACCGAGCTGGATAAAAACTCTGAAGTGTTTATCAGTTAAGGTGAGGGGGAGATGTGTGGGGAGTTGTGGGGGGCTTCAGTACTCGGGAAGTTATAGTTTGGCTTCAGAGATGAACTAATATATACGAGTGGTATATCGCTTAACTTATTTGTATGAAAAGCGCATTAAGCAAATTCTCAGTTAATTTAATGCAGACGATAATACAGACAGACTGGGGTTAACACTAACAAAGTTCAATGGTTAAAGTTATCCCAGTTTATTTACATTCTAGAATTCCCCAAAACAGTATTTTACACACTCTGTGGTGTAGGTTTACTAATATCTTTTATATTTATTACAACTAGATATTCTGGAAAGTTTATTTATCTTTGTCTTCACTAAATTCTCCTGTTTTCTTTAATCAGAGCTCCGCTGTGGAGGACTGGGGAGTCAGACGGATGACGGTTCGCCTTTTGGAGCTACTGGTGGTGCCTGAACAAGCTGTTGAGGGAGCTGTAGGAGGGATGACGTCACAGTGCAACAGCTTTAGAATGATGTTTGGTGTTTCTGTATATTCTGAACATAGAATTGAAAAACTTCTGATACTTTAGGGGGGAAACAAAGAATTAAACAGTTCCATCTTTAATATTAAAAAAAAAAAATTAATATAAATTTTAATATAAAAGAACCAGATAGAGACTGATAAGCAGCTGGTGTTATCCGGGTATTTTAATGACCTTTAAGCAAAAATTAAACATGTATTCACCTGTTTTATACAAATTATTGTTTTACCTTTGACTAGTTTTGGAAGAATAAATTTTATTTTTAAAGTCATGTGTGCGTGTTTTAATTGTTGGGGGATTGTTTGTGTATTTAAAAATACATTTACTTAAACCAACAACTTCAATGTGCAAAAAATGGGACCCGACGTTGTTTTAAATAGTCAAAGAGTTGGGCTAATAGTGATAATAATAATAATAATAATAATAATAATAATAATAATAATTATTATTATTATTATTATTATTGGCTATAGAAACAAATGAAAACAACAGTTAAACACTTGATCATATGTATCTGTGCTAGTTTGTGTTTGTGATTATGTGACCCATAATAATTTTTTCTCAGTATAAAATTTTTGGGGGGTTTTAAGAACTCCATCAAAAGAGCAAAGACAAACTTAGAAGGAGTGGAAGGGAAGAAACCTCAGTGGAGAATACGTCTCGGGTTACTTTGCTGTAACCCTGTTCCCTGAAAAGGCGGGAACGAGATGCTGCGTGAAAACGCTATGGGAACATCTTTTCATGTTGCCGGTTGTGAAGCATGTGTGTACCAAACACGCCAAATTTTTGGCTTTTATAACCTCGGTCAGGTGACGTCATCTGATAGGACGCACCTGCAGGTTATAAATAGAAGTGAACCGGAAACATTCCTCAGATTGATTTGTCTGAACGGACGTCCGGTCACATAGGCAGTGCGGCATTGGGACGCAGCATCTCGTTCCCGCCTTTTCAGGGAACAGGGTTACAGAAAAGTAACCCGAGACGTTCCCTTTTAAAGGCTACACTCGATGCTGCGTGAAAACGCTATGGGAACGAGAGTGCCAACGCCGCCGCACTGCAAGTGTCTGGACTCCAAGGTTGTGTAGCGTGTGCGCACAAGGCCGAGAAGGTCTCAAAACTATGTCTGGGTAGCTGACTCGAGAACCCGTGGGCCCGGAGTAGCATGAACATCCAAACTATAAATGTAATAAATGTGTGCGGAGAGGACAACCCTCCGTGTCACACACTTGCTGCAGGGGAATACCTCTTGCTAGTGCAATAGATGAGGCGATCCCCCTGGTTAAATGAGCCCTGATTCCTAGAGGCGAAGTGAGCCCACGCGCCTCATAGGAGAGGGCAATAGCCCAGTGTAGTGGGGGCCACCCCCCGTTGCGGCTTCAAAACATGTAAAAACTGCTCTGACTTACGCCACTGGCTAATGCGGTGGACGTAAATCTGAAGAGCACGTACTGGACACAGTAAGTGAAGTCTCTCCTGCTCCGAAGCTGTAAAGGCGGAGGACAGAAGGCTTCAAAACAGTAGGATGCATATTGGCAAATGTGTGTGGAGAGGACCAACCCTCCGCATCACAGACTTGCTGCAAAGGAATACCTCTTGCTAGTGCAATTGATGAGGCGATTCCCCTGGTTGAATGAACCCTGATTCCTAGAGGCGAAGTGAACCCACGCGCCTCATAGGAGAGGGCAATAGCATCTCTCACGCAGCTTGCAGCTTCAAAACATGTAAAAGCTGCTCTGACTTACGCCACTGGCTAATGCGGTGGACGTAAATCTGAAGAGCACGTACTGGACACAGTAAGTGATGTCTCTCCTGCTCCGAAGCTGTAAAGGCGGAGGACAGAAGGCTTCAAAACAATATGATGCATGTTGGCAAATGATGTGTGCGGAGAGGACCAACCCTCCGCGTCACATACTTGCTGCAAGGGAATACCTCTTGCTAATGCAATTGATGAGGCAATTCCCCTGGTTGAAAGAGCCCTGATTCCTAGAGGCGAAGTGAGCCCACGCACCTCATAGGAGAGGGCAATAGCTGTCCGATCCTCTTAGAGAGGTAACACCATTTAGAAAAACCATCTTAAGGGTCAGAAACCTGAGGCGCTGACTCTAGTGGTTCAACAAGGGGCACAAGCCAGAGGACAAATATTTTCTGCAGAAACTCCAGCACTGAAACAATTCGGCAGTGGACTGGGTCTACCTGCTTCGTCATGCACCAACTTTCAAATACATTCTAATTGAGGGGAGGCAGTCCTAGTACTTAGAATAGTCTTAATTACGCTGGCTGGAAGACCAGCTTGACTTAGAGTCAGAGAGTAGTAAAGGGGACATTTGCTGATCTTGCGAGGCAAAGAGGTCCACCTACGCTACATGAAATTTTCCCAGAATGTAAATCGCCCTGAGGAACAGGAATCTGCTGCGACGACAAGACGAACTTAGAGTGGGACCCAGAGTCAGAAACCGGGGTCTAAACCACATAGGAAGGGTACGAAGCACCTGGCGCGTAGCCCTTATTGGGGATTGGCCCTAGAGTAAAATCCCCTGGTTCTTAGCCACAACTGAAATGCTCTCATGTGCAGGAGGTCCAAAGGTGTCACCGTGGATACAGCTGCCATGAGAGCTAAGATCTCTGAAAGTGATGGTCACTTTCTGGTTTAGCTTGATTTCCTTGACGGTGTTGAGAATGGATTCGACACGAGCGGGAGACAGCTGTGCCCGCTTACGCTCAAATTCCATGTGACACCCAAAAATGTTGTCCTCTAAACAGGAAAGAGCATGCTTTCATGGCATTGGATCTCAATCCTAGGAAACAAAGATTAGCTAGAACGACATGCTGATGTCGAAGCGCTAGCTACTGAGACTGGGCCAGCCAGTCATGTAATTCAATACGGATGCTCTGGAGTCGTAAGAGCCAGAACTACATCCATGTATCTTGTGTATGTGCGGGTGAAAAAGCTAGACCAAATGGAAGGACCCGATACTGGTAAGCTTCGCCCCCGAAAGCGAACCTCAGGAACCTCCTGTGTTGTGGCAATATTTCCATTGATTTATTTTTAGATAGCAGTAAAGCCCGCAAAATCTAAAAAATTGGACGCCGCCCCCGTTCCTCTTGCACTTTCCGGTTTCATGGAAGTGGCGACCACGCCATTGAAACGCGGAGGGTGATGTGAGAACTAAATCCTGTAGTTTCTCTGTACAGTGCTTAGTGCCCAAGGAGATATACTTGGCAGTAGCTTCCACGCTGCCAGTTTCTCAGAAAGGGGCAAAGCTCAGCGACTTGGTTAAACGGGGGGGATGTTAGATGTTCGGCATCCTGAAACACGGCAGGAAAAACCCGAAGAACTAACATTTTATTGGAGACTGGAGTTGCCCGAAACACCAGTGGTGGCGGAGCAAGAACACCAACCTCCTGGGGGTGCCAGGGAGAACACTTCATTCTTTAAAAGGAATTCTGCGTGCCTCTCCCCATTGGGGGGCCACCCCCCACGGTCCTGGGCACATGAACCTCAGGGCTTCTTTGTGAAGACAATATGCCAGTCTGACCTCTTTTGAGGCGGATTGCGTGATGCACCCCAATCTTGCGAGGGGGTGCCCAGCTCAAAAACACTCTCCTTGTGTGTTTCATGCCTCGCAACAGTCAGACCCGGTCGAGACTGGGTGGCCGACAGTCCCGACTCTTGAGCAAGGCGGGGAAGGAATTTCTCGAAGGCTTGTTATATAACTTCGCCTAATGAACCTAGTGGCGACCGAGTTAACGACATCGCCAAGTAGGCCGGGAGGCAAGATGGGGCATCGAGGAGGAATACACGATCCTTCTCCTTAATGCCCCTGAGATTCAACCACAAGTGCCTCTCCGCGGAGACCATAGCAGCCATAAAACGGCCGATAGCACGAGCCGTCTGCTTTGTTGCACGAAGAGACAAGTCTGTGGCCCGGCGTAAATCCAATACGCCCTACCTTGAAGAGCCCTGCCAGTACTCAAGTCTCTCAGCAGGTCAGCCTGGTAGGCGTGCAAAACCGCCATGGTGTGCAATGCGCCAACCTGACCTGCTGCCTGAAAAGCTTTTCCCTCCAGGGAAGATAAAAAGTCTACACAGCTTGAAAGGAAATAATAGCTTTTCAGGAAGGATGATGTCCCAGAAGAGAGATAGCCTGGAAGCGTCTCTTCTATCTGGGTGTCATCATATAACTCCGCGTTTCTACCTCAATTATATTTAAATAAATAAATAAGTTGATGGCAGGAAAACACGGGATAAATACAGCTTACTCCATGAAAGGGTTAACTCATATGGAGATTGCTAAGAAAAGGGGAGAGAGCGTCGTTGAGGCTCCGCCCCCGGCCACCCGACAGAACCTGCCGTCTATGTTTTTATTTATTTATTTTTAAGTGCTTAGAGCCTATTACCATCTCCGTGGAAGCAAGAGAGGATGTTTATCCTTGCCCATTCACAAGTAGCGCAGCGCGCGCTTGCGAGCGGACAGAGGGATTTCCCGATCCGATGAGAACGCGAAAGAAAGGAGTTTTAAATCCGTCTCTCACTGCTCTGCCGGATGCACGAGTTTAAGCCCCAGGAATGCGCGGCGACTCGGAATGCGAGGCACGCGCGTAGCACTTAATCGAAGCAGTAAAGTGTAGAGATCGCCCTCCGATATGGATTACACACACGGAGGGACATCTCGTTTAAACTCATTATTGGTGAGTTAAACACTTATTTTTGCTGGTTAGACACACACGCTCACTACTAGGTGAAGACAAGAATCTGAGGAATGTTTCCGGTTCACTCCTATTTATAACCTGCAGGTGCGTCCTATCAGATGACGTCACCTGACCGAGGTTATAAAAGCCAAAAATTTGGCGTGTTTGGTACACACATGCTTCACAACCTGCAACATGACAAGATGTTCCCATAGCGTTTTCACGCAGCATCGAGTGTAGCTTTTAAAAGGGAACTGACTATGACATGGTGCTAATTGCTCTGTGTGTGTGTGTGTGTTTTTGGCCGGGGGAGGAGTACTTCAGACTTACTTGTCTGTGCGCAAATGTTTGTGTTAAACCAATGGACACAAATTGGCAGGAGCGCGCACACACACACACACCTCTCATCCACAAACGCTTTAACTGTTGTCTTGTAAAACATTGGTTAAACCTATGAACACAGCCGTTCAGCATCAGTCCTAAACACAAGCGCAGGGTCTGTTTTTGTCCTTAATTAAAAGACACCAATATGTTAATAATTTACACAATGATTGTAAGGGCCATATTTCATTCTTGTGATTTGTTGTTATGTTTATCTTATTTCAGTTTATTAGTTAAGCATTAAGCATTAAGTATCATACTTATAATTTGTATTGTGACATCATTTCATGAGTTGTTCTGTGACATCATCCCACAGTTATGTAGTTTCATTTCTATCACGCACGTCAGTTGTAAGTTGTTGTTAAGACACGGAAGGCTACAGAAAGGTGTGGAGCACACAAGCTTTTGACCGTGAGACAGTAAGCTAAAAGGAATACAGTAAAATAAGTTGTTGTAACTGTAATCTATCAAAGCTACAGAACACAGCAAGTGACTTGTCGTGACTACAGTGGATTTATCCAAGAAACTGTAACAACCGTTGTACTTTGATGTTGAAAATAAACAGTGTAGAACCGCCACTGCCTATTTTCCACCACATCACGTACTTCCCTGATCTCGGACTAAACTCCGCGCTTTGCTTTTATAATGTGGAGCAAGCCCGAGATCATATTAACGTAGCATTCATCATTCAAAGTTATTCATATCAGTGTATAGTAAGTGTGATTTGAAAAATGGTGCTATAACTCCACCTGCTACAGTTTCAGCCCAGTGGAACAATCTGACTACACGTGAAGTGCCATGAAAAAGTATTTGCCCCTTCCTATTTTTTTTCTTTGCATATTTGTCACACTTGTATAGGTGGAATATCACCTAAACACTTTAGGTGAGAACGTATAGGTTAATATGTATAGGTGAGAACAGCTGATTCACACTTGGGGAGAGTGAATAATTTGCATTTGAATGTTGTCTGGCATTGTAAGCACACGCAGTGACACTAAAAGAACAATAGGATTAATAGGAATAGGAGGCATTAAAGAGGAGGATTTTAATTTAGACTATAAAAAAATTAACCTGCGTCTATTTTTAGGCGTGCCAGCTGCCACTTTTTAGTCTTATAATGCCCACATGACATGCTGGTACAGAGCTGGACATAGCTCATCCATGCCAATGATCCCGGGTTTTCACCCTGCGCTATAAAATACGAGTACGACGGCCATCGGCGGACAGCAGCTCCTGCCTCCGTCCGCTCGCGCTTGCTCTTCTTTGAAGTCCCTGGGGCGCGTTCCATTTGCCTCGTTTACATGCCGCACTTCTGCGTTGTGTGCGGGCGTCTCACTCACACTGCGTAGTAAAATCCACTGTAAACCAACAAACCCCGAGTATTTTATAGCGCGGATTGGAAGCCCGGGAATATTAGCAAGGAGAGCTCTTCTTCACTATTCGTGCTTAATTCCGCAGCCCTGCTTTTTCACATATCTGAAGGAGAGGCCGCCTAACTAGTGAGCGAGGAGCGATATTGATTTGGGCGCACGCCGTGACAGGCTGAAAAAAAACTATTGTCCTTAAAAATGTAACAGATGAGGACTCTGATTAATGTGCAAAAACTATATAATAAAACTATATAAGACTACATGCCTTTATACGACTCAACTTTTATTTAAGCGCACTCACAATAACGAAAAAACGTGATTTTATAAATGTTTGATAGCAAATAAGGTGCGCTGTTCTGTATTGTTTTTGGTGAACTTGAGCGCGTCAGAAAATGAACGCAAACGTTTTTTTAAATGGTTAGAGTCAGTCTGCTTGCTGTTTTCCCGACGCATTCATAATCATTATTCTACTTCTGCCGGTGCGCTCTGGAAAACTTTATGCATGCGGCTGAGCGCTGATTAAAACTATGGAGTAAATTAAAGAGGAGAATCACGATGCCGAATCAAAGTCCTGAGCCCAAACCTCATTTAAATTAAATTAACAAATACTATAAGTAACAACAAAAAAAAAATAGCCCTCGTTTAGAAACCGTTTATAAATTCTTTTCGACATGAGTTGGCCCGGTGTTATGCGCAGAGCGCCGGGAGATTTCCTGAAGCTCCGAAATCACTGGGGCATTTTTTCTAAATAGATGCTTTAATAACTGATGGAGGTTTTGAGCTGTATATACACGCAGTTTTAAGTGGTTTAAAACGAATTAGTCCGAGCAGACCTACATGAAAGGTGAGAAGTGAGTAACTGCGCGCGCTGTCGCGGTGTATATACTGTACAACACACGTTTATCAACCTTTTGATAAAAACGCTGCCTTTTGTAAGTACTTTACAAAAGACAAACTGCTTTATTTTAGTCATGAATTCACAATCACATCACATTCCAGCTATTATTTCCAGCCGTGGTTAAATAATGTTTGAAATAATTATTAAATGCTGGACACAAACAGCAAATATGATGCTTATTATAAAAAGCCCGAAAAAGTTTGTGGTCATAAGATAATATTTACTTAATAATATAATATATATAGTTTATTCATGTCTTCTGATGATGTTGACACATTTTTTACGTTTTAAATAAGATATGTTGGCATATTCACGAATCAGGACATTCGCATAGTTAAGACTATCAGATAGCCTACTATCAGGAAATTAAATTAATTTCAACACCATGTAAACCGAGACATTGCCATGTCTTTCACTGTTTTGTCCCTGTTAAAACATTACAAAAAATATATAAGAAACTTATTAAGAATTTTAAAGCACAAATTTGGGCATCTCATTTCATCATTATGAAAATAATATAAAGCACATATACACGCATTTATCATGAAAATATCTGTTGTAAAGCAAAATAAAATTCATGTTTGCTTCAGCATTGGGGAAATATTGTTTTAGACTAAGTAATTATACACAATTCCTCGTTGTACAGTACTTGGTCCGGCGTTTAAATAAAGTCCTTCCATGCGCCATCTGGCGGATATTCAGTGAAGCACAACACATTTATTTAAATTCCCGAATGTTGCTTACGGCAAGTCGCGGGGCGCCGCGCGCTAAATTGAGGCATCCCGCGGGAAAACAGGCGCAGTTTCTCATTCAGACTTTTCATTCAATATATTCAGAATCCATTCAATATATATCGAGTTTCATTCAATATATTCAGACTTTCATTCAATATATTCAGACTTTCATTCAATATATATCGAGTTTCATTCAATATATTCAGAATCCATTCAATATATTCAGAATCCATTCAATATATATCGAGTTTCATTCAATATATTCAGACTTTCATTCAATATATTCAGACTTTCATTCAATATATATCGAGTTTCATTCAATATATTCAGAATCCATTCAATATATTCAGAATCCATTTAATATATATTGAGTTTCATTCAATATATTCAGACTTTCATTCAATATATATCGAGTTTCATTCAATATATTCAGACTTTCATTCAATATATATCAAGTTTCATTCAATATATTCAGACTTTCATTCAATATATTCAGACTTTCATTCAATATATATCGAGTTTCATTCAATATATTCAGAATCCATTCAATATATTCAGAATCCATTCAATATATTCAGAATCCATTCAATATATATCGAGTTTCATTCAATATATTCAGACTTTTCATTCAATATATATAGAGTTTTCATTCAATTCTCTCATGAATATTTTCCTAAACGGCTTGCCATAATATATAATATATAATATATATATATATAGCATGCATCTTTATACATTTGGAATCTGCATCTACATTTTCTGTTGCATGTATAGAATTAGTTTCAGCTGAAACTCATGATAAATGGTGTTGGGGTACTTATGTAGTGATAATTAGTTTCAGCCAAATCATTAAAACTAACAATAGACTATGGGAGGTGGTTGGAAGGTGTTACTCTGAATATAAACAAACTAAATACAGCTTTTTTTCTCAGAGGTTAACAAAAAAGTGAAGTTGTTCAGCTGTTTAGTGTCACTATGTCATAACCAGTGAAACAACGTGGACTCATTGCTGTGCTTGTTGTAACTGAAAAAAACACTGAAACTGCTTCAAAGTCTTTCCTCTCCGTGACCGCTGAAATCCGACACGACACCACGTTAGGCTACGTCTTGACTCATTTGCATACCGACGGTCATTAGATGTTGACCGAGGGCTCAGGGGAGGTGTGTGTGTGTGTGTGTGTGTGTGTGTGTGTGTGTGTGTCCTACTTCGTGTACTTTTATAAACATATAAACAAACAAAATACAGCTTTTTTTTCTCAGAGGTAAACGGAAAAGTGAAGGTGTTCAGCTGTTTAGTGTCACTATGCAGATGTTACACTCAGTGTAGTTACCGAAATCTTTGATTTAGTTCTCATTCAGTGGCCACACATCACTTCCAAATTTTCCCCGCTTTTATTACATGAACATAAGCAGTGAAACAATTCGCAGGTTTATAATACACCGCGGCAAAGTGAACCGATTAGGCGCGTGGTCCGTTGCCTAGCAACACTGAACGAAACGAGACATATTCGTTGTGTTTGCTCCGGTTATGACATAGCATAGTTTATTATCTGCTGTGGTAGATCTGATTTATTCAAATTTAATATTGTTTTAGCGATAATTTCACGGAAGCGAGTTCAGAACTAAATCGCTGCTCCGAGACGTTCAGAAGCTTCAAGTAGAATGAACAAACTAATAAATTTTCTCCATTAAGTAGAGCTTTCCTTTTTGTTATAGTACGAAGCCCCTAGATGGACAAAGGAGGAGAAAAAACGTCAAAAAAAAAGGCAAAAAGTCAAAAACTTTGGGTTATAATTCCAAACATGACTTGTTTTTTTTCTGCCGTTTTTCCCTCTTCCTTTGTCCCCTTAGAGACTCTTTAGTAGGGTTTCTCAGTTGAATATGAAAAAAGATACCGCTGATTATCAACGCGGGAATGAATGGCGCATTGTCCAAGTGCAAGTTGATCTTGGAGCTAAACTATTTGCTTTGGGTGAAAGCGCCATCTAGCGATCATTGTGTGTCAGCAGCAGCTTCCCATTCAAAACAATAGGCGGTCAAATGACCGCTGAACCGCGTTTTTAGTAGGTGACACTGGCGCGGCGCTTCTAGTGTTAACCACTCTGTTGCAGATAAATGTGATGCTTTTCTGTATAAAACTGCATGAGGAACTAGAAACATCAAATCACTTTAACTCACTATATATCTTTAGACTACACCTGCCTTCTCAGTTGCTGGTACTGAACATAGACACATGGGTGATGCTGCTGCTACAGGATCTGATCTGGCTGAGGAGTAAGCTACAGGTATTTTTTATTTCATGCTTCTGTAGCAAAACTGAAATGATGCAACCATTATTTTTAACAATAGTTTTGTAGGCCTTGTAGAATCTGGGATGAACAACACTTAATTAGTTCATAATGCAAAATTTAATTCAGGACCTTTTTCTTCTGGACAATAAGGAGGTGCTGGTGTGGACTATGACATCAGCTTTCAATACAGAATTAAACACTGGAATTACTTCAGCCATGGCCTCAGGTAGACGGGGATACTGTATGAAGTGTTCATGCTGCCCTTAGCACATCAATTTTAGTGAGTGATGATCAACGTGAATTGTCATTAAATAAAAAGTCTTCACATACTAATGAGCTCATTTTCTACAGGTCTTGTGAGCTGTAATGTACCCAGTTCTTTTACACTTTACCACTTAATTTAACAGCATTGCATCAGCCTTTGTCTCTCTGAAGCTGTACTTTATTTTTGTATAAAACGTCATATTCCTAATCACTCTCACTCGTACCACGTCACCCAAAGACCAAATCTTTTTACTGATCCTTATTACTTTTAACCAATAACACATTAGGGCTGCCCCTGCTAATGACATAAATGTGATGCTTTCTCATGTGCACACTGATTATATCTTCATTAACTACAGTGGCGGCTGCTCTAAGACTACAAGGGAAGCTCCGCTTCCTTTACTATGTCAGAAAATAAATGCTCATATATGCACTGTCGTATTTTTTGATTCAACTTCATGACTAGCTCGTTCAGAATCAGGTATTCATTGTAGATTGTTTGAGGCGATTTTCTTGTCATACATTTCCGTGCAGCACAGCGCGTTAAACCCTCCTGAAGCCCAGCTTCACTGGGGCTCTATGAGAAGCACAGGGGAGCTTTTTTCACTGCAGAAAAGCTGGACAGTAATTGGATAAATGCACCAAAATCGTCACTTCCAGGGAAGCTCAGCTTCTCTGGGAGTGAATGGAGCAGTGGGCGGGCCAGGACGCTGGGCTGCTGCATGATGATTGGAGGAGCTGTTTAAAGGGTGGAACCCCTTTTTTAAATAACAGCATGTCTTAAGTATACATCAGCGCTACAGAGATTCGAGTTCAGTCCCATGTGGATTTGCAGGTGATTTTTTATGATGAAAAATGCAATTATAATAAAAAACATTTATGATGAAGGCCTAATATGAGCTTCCCGTGTTTCAAAAGCTAGCAGCCGCCACTGATTAACTACACATCTGGGCTCGTCTTAAACACTTGAGATGTGTGACATACAGTGTGATGTATTTACTGACATGTGATCTATAATGTCTGTCATCGTAGCGTTTAGTGAACTCACAGCTGAAGTGCACAGCTTCCATTCATACACACGACAGGGGCGACGGATCACATTTCACAAGAGTAAATCTTCAGAATCACCACTGGTTTAGTTTCAGGACTTTTAGACCTAATTTACATATCAAATCTTGACCCAATTGGGCAACAATAAGAGAGCAAAAAAAAAAAATTAATCATACACACCTGGAGAAAATCACTCACTTGGCCGTGTGAAGTTTTCTTGAGCTGCATGTCCTGAAGTGTCCACAGAGTTCAGGAATCTGTCACTCTGTTTCACCAAATTGTCACATTCACAAGCTTAAATGACTAAATGACCTGCACAGATGTGTTTGTCATGGAGCTGCAGTTCTGTTGTTAGTATTTTGCTGTCATACTTCAAGATCAAACTTAACATCTGTACCTACAGTGGATGTTTATACGAAAAGAAATTACTTCATCAATTACACAAGAATCACTGAAAAAGATAGCGAGCTTTTCTTTATTCACTGTAATCCCAAACAGTTGGACTAGCTCATAACTAATAGGGTCATAACAGTCAAATGTCGTTATGCAGTTGACCAAACTATAAAGTGTTAAGCTCAGTTGAGATTTAAGCCACTTTAATTGAATAGGGCTCCATATTTTATAGCTAATTTGTGTGGAACGCTCAAAAAGTTTAGAAACCACACAGTAGCGTCATAACGTACTGGTGGGTGGGGCTTATCTCTCCCTCAGGAAAGCTGAGTCAGCCATTTTGATTTTGCCTTGATGTGGGGAAGTCTTGGCCAGCCCGCGTAGATGTGGAACACAGTTTAATTTGTTTTTGTTTGTTTGCAATGCGCACTTTTATCCCCCCACTTCAAACCACCACCACTTCGTTTTTTTTCGTTAGTCTTATTGCCATCGTTTTCTTAAGCGCCGTCTTAGTATCAGCCCTGATTTGGTAAGTAACGCTAATACCCCTATCTCACCTATGCGGTTTGACTGACGGTGAGATGCGGAGTTAGGCACCGCGAGTCGCCGCGATTTCCCGCCAACGTTCCGCGAAGTTCTGTAAGGACCGCAAGCTTCCGCGAGGACTGGCAAAAAAATGTAAACATGTTTAATTTTTCGCGCGGAAAGATGGAAACCTAATCACAGCGCCAAAAACTCGCAGTAAATCATGATGAACCGTACTTATGGCCACCGCGCAAAACCGTGAAGGTGAGATAGGGGTATAAGGTTTTTATTTTATTATTGAATTTCGATAAATAGTCTTAAATTTGGAACTGAGAATACATCTGTCCAATGTGCACAGTGATTTTTTTGTAATAAGTTTACAAATCCAAGTAAATGTAACTTTAGAAGTTGTTGAATGTGACAGATACGTCTTACAACGGCGAAACATTATCAGCGGGTTTCCTGTATGAACTACATTTCCCATAATGCATGTTTGCCCGGGATTCTGATGGTGGAGTTGGGTCCACGAGTCTAAATTCTCTGGCGAGGGCCAGAAGCATAATTTTATCCCTGTTTTCCGGTTTCTGCCGGTTGTTGTTGGTATCTCTGTTCGCCGGTAATGCATGCGAGTACTGTGAGTATACGTATTTCAATAAGTGTCCGTATTTTACGTTGTCGAGCTGTGTGTATGTGTGAGCTAGCGTGAAACGAACAATGCTAAATAACATAATGTCAGAGTGTTGTTATGATGCTAACCAGACTTGTGTTTGTATTTCTTCGTAGGCTCAAGTGTGTGGTTGTGAGATCATCTTGAAATCATTTTAACAGTTCAGGTAGGATGTATTATGAAAGAGTGTTATTAACAATTGGTTTTATTTTATGTGTTTCCACAGTGATTACTTTGCTATTTCTTTAAATGCTTTTATCTCAGCTGTGGGGTCCACAGTTGATCACTTGAACCATTTATTAACCCTCCTGTTACCCTCGGAGTCAATATAACCAAATGCGATGTTTAACACCTGTAAAAATATGATTAACATTATTTTTTGAGCTTCAGATTTAATGACTTTTCCTAATTTAATGAGGACAACTCTGCAAACATAAAATTAACATGTTTTTTTTTTATGTCCTCTACCCTTTTTGTGACCAGTTGCATTTAGGGTCAGTTTATTTAAAAGGCCTATTTAACAAGTCAACAAAGGTATAAATAACCTGACACAATTTTAGTCAAAAAGTCATATTCTGGAGGTTTCACTTGCTGGGGTCAACATGGCCCCACTGGAAAAAAGCTGTTAGCGGATTTTAGGGTAACAGGAGGGTTAATACTTATTATTAAAACAAAAACAGAAATAGCAGATCTATAAGCACACAACTTTGATGCTTTGCTTGTTAATAACTAAATTGCTCATCTTTTAACATTTTCTGTTTTTTTAATGTTTTTGATATATTTGACACACATTTTATCTTAAAGTTTAACTTGGTTTAGACTTTCATTGAAAATATTTAAATTGCAGGCTGAAGTTGGCCCAATGGAGTGGAAGTGCAAGTTGTGTTCTGCAACATCAAATACCCGCGGGCAATTATTTTGGCACTATACTGTACTGCATAGCCAATATTCAAGAGTGTCCCCCCTGCCATGTTTCTATGACAGTTGTATTTGTACTTTTCCATCATTCGGAGCAATGAAAGCTCATCTGTCAAGATCTCATAATGATACACGTAGAGTAGATCCAACTGAAGGGGAATGTGTTGTTTTTACATGTCCTTTGTGTAACTTGAAGCAGCCCTTTTCTGAGGAAATTCTATTTGGTCATTTGAGAAGTCATTTACGAAGTCATGAGATGGTAGCATGCCCATTCAAGAACTGTAATTACAGAACAAATAGCTACTCGGCGTTTAATGCACACAAAAGTAGAGAACATGGTGATGATTCAGACTTTGGTGAATGTGTCGTATTGGCAGACAAAGATAGTGCCCTAGTTGTAGTTGCAGCGGAAAGTCTTGGGGAACTTGCTGAAAGTCACAGTGCAGGGTCTGCGGACACATTTGACCTCAATGAGGTAAACAGTCAGTGTGACACAGACACTTTAAGAGCCCAGTTGAACCATAACTTGGCATCATTATTCCTAAAGATGCAATCTATTCTTCATGTATCTGACATGGCATCTCAGGAAATAGTTGAACATTTGACTCAGATATTTTCCTTGTCCCAACCGATAGTCAAACATGACATTAGAGAGGTCTTACAGAGTCAAGACATCACTGTCAGTGAAACACTTCTAAATGAGGTTGTCAGTACTGTTATGGACAGTAGTGTTATTATTAGTGCCACAGCTAAGGGGAAGCAGTTATCCTCAACCAAGAGAAGGAAAACCTTCTTCGAAAATAATTATCCTGTAGTAAAGCCTGTACAGTATCTGCTACAGCCAGGACACACAGCAGTGCATGTTCCCATTCTTGAGATGATACAAAAAATCTTCAATCATACAGATATTCTGGACAAACTTAAGGAAACAAAAGTGGCACAAAACGGTCATTATGTAAGCCACCAAGATGGTTTGTACTTCAAAGAGAACACATTCTTGTCTTCAGATGAGTTAAAGATTCCACTCATTTTGTACATTGATGATTTGGAAATAGCCAATCCACTTGGCACGTCACGCAAAATACACAAAATATGTTCAGTATATTGGACGCTTGCTGATCTTCCCAGTAAATACCGATCAGCCCTTCATGTGATTCAGCTTGCAGCTTTATGTAAATTGGCTGACATACAGACATTTGGCTATGAAAAAGCACTTGGTCCTTTGTTGAGAGACCTCCGTACCCTTGAACAAGATGGGGTATTCATCGAGTCTATTGGTAAGGTAGTTCAAGGAACAGTCATGTGTGTGGTGTCTGACAATCTTGCAGCCCATGATTTGGCAGGCTTTTCAAAGTCTTTTAGAGCAGAATATTTTTGCAGATTCTGCACAGCAACACAAGCTCAACTTCAGACTCATGAAGTTGCAAGTGGCGAGTTCAGTCTTAGAACAAAAGACAGCCATAATAGTGATGTGCATGCTGTAATGCATGGGGAAAGTCAGAGTCAGAATGGTGTTCAGGCAGATTGTGTCCTGAGCCAGCATCTAGAACATTTTCATACCGTCACTGGCTTTCCACCTGATGCCCTCCACGATCTTTTTGAGGGCATTGTGCCTGTAGAGCTTGCCCTGTGTATCGGAGAGATGATCCGTCACAAATACTTCACCCTTGAATTTTTGAATGAGAGAATTCTATCGTTTCCGTACCAGCACACAGACAAGCTTGAAAAACCTCATAAAATACCACAGTCCTTCGCTGTAAAGAAAAGCATTGGAGGTAATGGCCATGAAAATGCCACATTGCTTAGACTGCTCCCTTTAATTATTGGGAATGCAGTTCCTGAAGAGGATGAAGCATGGACTGTGCTAATGGACTTAAAAGAGGTAGTAGAGTTATCGCTGTGCTCAGAATTCACAGAGGAGTCCATCCAGTATTTACAATCTAAGATACAGGATCATAAAGAGATGCTGAAGGAAGCTTTTCCAGATTTCAAACTCCGTCCTAAGCATCACTACGTTGAACACTATCCTGACCTTGTACGCCGTTTTGGGCCCCTTGTACACTTGTGGACGATGAGGTTTGAGAGTAAACACCGTTTTTTTAAGAGAGTTGTGCACGACACACACAACTTTAAAAATGTGTTAAAAACACTTGCAGACAGGCATCAATACATGGTAGCATACCACCTCAGTGCCTCAGGATTCTTTAAACCTCACCAGCAAACATCAAATGTCTCTTCTGTACTGGTATCAATGCTTCCAAATGTCACCAAGACATACATTGAACAAATAACAGCAAGCAATTTTATTTACAGTACATCAAAGGTCTGCATTGATGGAACTGATTATGATGTAGGAATGTTTTTGTCTGTGGGACAAGAGGGAGGACTGCCTAATTACTGTAGAATTCAAAAGGTTCTCCTGGTTAACAGTACAATTGTCTTTCTTTGCCAAGAGCACACAACACACTACATTGAACACCTGAGATCCTATGAACTTTTCCCAAACAATTTGACTGTTCACACCCCATCAGAGCTAAATGACAAAACACCTCTCTGTGCTTACAACATAGATGGAAGATTGATCTTGACACCCAAACGTTTCATATTATTAAACTGAAGGTTTGTTGAAGGACGTAAACAGATAACTAACATTCTCTTGGAGCTGTGTGGACCAGTTGGTCTGTGGACATGTAAATGTTGTGTGTGTCACCTTCACTCTCCATGAAAATGAATGTGTTTCTGTCTTTAGGAACCAAAAGATGGTTGCTGCCCAGAAGCATGTGCTACGTGTGTATGTTGCACGAGACACCGCCCTGAAACTTACTCTACTTGAGCGACCAAAGTCAGTGAAGGAGCTGAAAGAAATAATGCAAGAAAGGTTCAAGCCGAGATTGGATGAGGACTTTAGCCTGCACTATGAGGATCCGGACTTTGATGGTGAGCTTTGTTTACTGGTGGACATCAAGGAGTTACCAGAAAAGGGCACGTTGAGAGTCGTCAGACCTGAAGGTGACACCTCATCTACTGCATCTTCTGACACAGACATACTCCCACATGCATTACAGCGGCAGAAGAGTTGGCCTGATCACTTTGTTGTTCCTGGTTTTGGTTATGAAATGGAGCATATTCTAGAAGAAGGAAATCATGTTTATGAAGAATCAGGAAAATTGCTGAAGTTAAAGAGGTCACATAAGAGTGAAATCCTTAAAAAAACGGCAGAAACGATCTACAGTTTTAAACCATACCCACATGAAAAGGAATTGGCAATGGCTGCTAAAGCTTTGATTACAGCTCATCCATGTCTCAGAATGACGACTGGTGAAGACGGGGAGTTGGGATGGAAACGTCACATAGGGTATAAGGTTGCGTCTTACCGTAACAATCTGGCCAAAGCTGGGGTTGCAGAAGTAGCCATCAACACAGGGAAGCGGAGCCGAAACAACCCCGACAAAGATCACCCCCATCAAAACATAAAGAAAGCTCGAAAAGCTGAGGTCAACTACATCATTAACCTACCGAAGGATCAAACCCCAGCCACTCTGGAAACAATGAGAGAAGAAATCATACATGAAGTCGAAAAGACTGAGAGAAACCAATTAGTAATAGGCAAGCTCATGAACACATCCTATGCTCTTCGTCGCCAAGAAATCGTTGGAGCTCTTGTAGCTCCACGGGTGAGAGATGTCATGAGCAGATGGCCAGCCCTACTTATGGAGTCACAGGTAAAAAAATAAATATATTTTTTTTATTTTAGTGTTCTCCCTGTTGAGAGCAATTAATCAACATGACTCTTAAGCATGCCCACTTTGAACATGATAAATTTTTCCAATATTTAAATGAATATTCTAAAATCTAAATTTTCAATAAATTCACCAAAAAGCAAATGTAAAAGTTGACAACACATCACGCTGTAACATATTTTTGCCATTCACCGTAAACAAAATATACAGAGGTTTATTATTAGTTTTCCTTTAGATAACATTATACGGCCTGTTTTAAATAAAAAAAAAAGACAATTAACTTTCTATTTTGACTTTGGTTCTGACTCATCCCTAATAGAATTGCCCTTGGTTTTGCTACCTGCCAACTGAAAACTTCTCAAAATACATTTACATTTCTGTTCCTAATTCATCTTTATACATTTCTGTGTAATTCTGTCTATGTACAGGTGTTTGCAGAGTTCCACCGAATCAACAACATTAACCTGCGCAATCAATTCTACAAGGAGCTGGACAGACACACGCCTAAACTCATCACCTTGTTCAGAGACAAGGCCACCAAGACTGGCAAGATAGCGCAGGAGCTAGCCAAGCTCATAAGGATTTATGACTTTCAGGTGAATTTTTAACTTTGCATGATTCAGAAACAGATTATTAATAGAATGTTTGCGGACAACTGTAAGAAGCCAGAGTGTGAATTGGTTGAGAGGTTAAGTGTTTATGGCATGAACACAACATTGTCAATCTCATCAGAGATAAATGTCTTGACAAGATGTATTCTATCAGAAAGAGGTACCTTAAAAATATACTTTATCAGCTTCAGTTTAAAGAAGTCCAAATAACTACTGTTTTTGTAAAAATCTTGTTTACAGTTTTGAGTTTTTTCCTTTGAGTTATTTAAGTATTTACAATAGAAAATTATTTATTTGAAAAATGTTTTACTGAAGAAATGGTGACCCAAAATACTGTATCTACCATCTATAGCAATGACCACCATCAGAATATGAAGCTATTTAACACTTAGATTTTTTTTTTAAGTGTTTGCTCTGCATTTGTGTAATTACTATTGTAATGGATATTTTTTGTCCATCTAGGAACAACGTGATATAAATATGAGACGGGCCCTCGTCCTTCGTGCACTTCCTGTCTACTTGCGTGAAGATGCCTCCAAGTTCTTCAGGACCTGCAACGTAAGTGTACTGGCCTCACTATCGATCCCTTTGCCTAGCTATCCAGTCAGCTTAAACATATAACATCACTCAAAGATCTCTAGGAGAACAAGTGGGGTATTCCAAAAAGCAGGTTAGGTGAAAACTTAGAGTGAACCCTGAGATAAGGAAAACTCTGAGTTAATCATTCCAGAGGGCTATTCCAGAAAGTAGGTTCAACAAACACTGAGCTCAACCCTGAACTCTGAGTTAACTTACCCTATAAAGTGAGACTCTTGAGTTTTCAGTTCAGGACCCTCTGTCGGACGTGGTGGAGATGAGCAGCACTTTATGTTTATCTACTCAGCAGGATGTTAGGACACAGATGTGTGTTAAACAGCATCTGTTGGTGGTAAAAGCTACTACAAGTTAAAATATCTACTGAATAAACATTTACTTTAATATGTCAAATAAAAACAAAAGTGAGGAGCCAATGTGAAAAAAAAATTATATTTCATTTTCAGCCAATTCAAATTAAATAAAACAGCCTAAAATTTAATTAAATAAAACACTGAATAACATTTAACCACTTCCTCAAAGGCTAATATAAAAGAAAGTGATGTTACATTCAAAGTAAAAAGACGACGGCATTTAAAACTGTCAGTGATTTTTATTATGGCGGCGGCCAGAAAATATCTGCTTCCTGTTTTCTCCCCTGTTGCCATGGTCAATCACAGTATTGGAGCTCTATTTATGATGGCTTTTTACTAATCGTCAGGCACAGGCTCAACTCAGAGTTGACATACTCAGAGTCGACTTACCTAACTCAGATCAGCTGTTCTGGAACTGAAAACTCAAGAGTTTCACTTCACAGGGTAAGTCAACTCAGAGTTCAGGGTTAGGCTCAGAGTATGTTGAACTTCCTTTTGGAATACCCCCCAGGACCTGTTTATGAAGTTCACTTGAGTTGTTATTCTACAAACTGACATGTAGAAATTATGAAGAGGTAAGTATAAAGCATTCCAGTACTCAAAAAGTGTTAACCGATGCGTGTGAAACTAACAGAAGATTTAAGCAATATGTACAGAAAATAGTATAAACATGTAGCTTAGTTGCAGTCTAAATGCCAAGTAACATCATTAGCATGATTTGTATTTTTGAGGGGCTAAATTCATTCTTGTATTATTTGTGTTTTATAGTCAGCAGATGGTCCAGACCTCACTGACACTCCATTGGCTCTCCTGACAGTCGTCATGGATGACACTACTGATGCGTCCCTCCTCAGCCCTGAGAGCATCTGTATTGTCGTGGAGGATAAAATACTTGTGAGTGGTCCCACAAATTTGGCTGACTCATTTCTCCTGCTCTTTGGGTACATCTATGCACTAGACCTACAGTACCCAAAGAATCTTGAACTTACATTCACATTTATTCAAAAAGTTGTGTCTTGTGTCTTGAGGACAACAAACTTGAGGTTTGTTGCCCTCAAACTTGAGGACTTGAGGTGTGTCTTGAGGACAACAAACCACTGAAAGGGCGTCTGCTGACGCTGAAGAATGATTTGTTCAGTGAGTGAATCATTCAGAATGGATTTGTTGAGCTGAGTATTGAAGTTTTTTTGTTTGTTCTTGTTCCCCTTTTTACAAATATCATTTGCCTCTTCTACCTCAAATTTAGGATGTGACTATTTGCCTGTTCTACCTCAGATTTTAATACACTGATTGTTAATAATTCACAACATTGACGTGTTGCTAAAGTTTTTTGTACAAAATAACGTGGGAAACGACTGTTCAATTCGTGCACTATACATGTTTAATGTTCTGTTGCCTAATGCCTACCTTGATGCACTACCTTGATGTTGCCAGTTGAAGTACGGCACAGTAGAAACCAGTATTTTATTTGAATGATATTTGTGTTTTTCAAGGAACCGTAAGTGCCAAAACATTGAAAAACAGTGTTAAACTTTTTCACATTCTAATAGTTGTCATTGCTGTTGAGGATGGATTATACTTAGAATCTTATTAAATTTTATCATGAATCCTTTGTGAGTTTTTATCATAATGTGAGATGGAGACCCAAAATACTGAATATATACTCTGTAGCAATGTTTACTACCAGAATATGGAACTATTAACACTTAATTTAAAACAGATTTTTTTATGGAGTCATTTCCTTTTCCTTTTGATTTACTTTATGACAAGCACTTTGTTTTCACTGAGCTACTTTAATTTGTGCCTTTTAAAAAGCACATTGTGTTGAATAAAAAAAGTTGTTAAATTGCCACTGTGGTGTCACTTTCATGTTTTTTTACAATATTAGCTGATTATAATTGTGTAGTGGGCCGACATCAGTATTTCACTTTAAAAATTTTGAGTGCATTTACCACGTTTTGAGTTAAAAATTATTGAAAATTTTAAGTGTATTTTCCACATTATATGAGTTAAAAAATATTGAAAATTATTAGTGAATTACTCCCCAATTATAAGTTGAGGAATATCAATAATTATAAGATAGCATTGAGATAATTTAAGGCAAATGTAAATGTAATTTTTATTTTATGTAAACTTAAAAAATTTAAAAACATCACTTAAATACTTTTGTGTAATCTGTTACAAAATAATTTTTGAGTTCTGTGAACTTATTAGGGTTTACAGTGTTGTGATCAGAGCGAGAAGTGTTAGTCAAGCGGTTCTTCGTCGTCCTTTAGGGTCTCACTGCTGAGTCTGTTGTCCGACTTCTGTTACTTTTGTCTCTCTGATATGTGATGACACAGGTGAGGTCAGGACTGGTGTTCCTGCTTGTGCTGCTGAGCTGTATGATGGGGTGGAGGGTCAGGAGCAGTAGGTTGTGGACGTCTATGAGGTGGACAGACATCCAGGTCAGGATCTGTCTTAACACACTGGAGAGATTGTAGCTATATTACACTATATTCTAAATAAACTACAAACAAATATGTTTCTTTTTGTCCTCAAATTATTTTCTTGTATCACTTTCCTCTCTCACACACCTGACTAAAAGACTCATTATGCAGCTCATTATGTGTTTCTTTGTCTTCTCTAGTGTGAATTATAGCATTATTTATGATTATTCACGCTTCCTCACATACGGCCTATCTAAACAAAAAGACATTGTTTTCTGTGAATGAGTGAGCAGAATGATTGTCACATTATTAAAGTATGTAAGTAAAAACTCAGGACAACAAGATCCAGTTCACAAAAGTCACATAAACAAGAGTTATTTAAATATACATGTAAGAAGTGCTTTACCTCTCACTCTGTATGTGAGCTGGGTTCCTGAATATAAATCTTCAGAATTAAGTGGTGATTTCTTTGTGATATAGTTTTATTCAGAGTTTGGAAATGACCTGTTGTGTCCTTTAGTCTCATACAGCATAAATGCAAAAAGTCTCAGATATTCCACAGTTTGTTAGATTTTTCTAAATCATCCTGTTATTACTGGTGTACTGAATTATTGTACTCTTATTGTATTTCCTTTTAAAGACAATTCTTTCTCTGTCTTTCTCTCTCTCTTAGTACATGGGTGAATGTGTCTCTAAAAGATTGAAGACTAAGATTATTGAGACGCTGTACAGCTGGACTGTAGTGTTCCCTAACAAGTTCAAGATTAATGAAGCGTAACAGACACTGAGGAGACAAGGTGACTACATCAGACACTGAGCTTCATCACTCTACACCTTCAGAGGAGGTGGAGCTTTAGACATTTTAAGGGGAACATATTCAGAAAGAGGAACTAATTTGTTAGTTTTAATTATGTCAATTAATTTATCAGAAGGTTCTAAAGGCACGACATCTTATCCTTGAATTTTCGGCCTTTGGCTGTGGGAGGCTACAGCATCACTCTGAAGTCGAACGGTTGATCTCCGGATTTTCAAATCCATTTTAAAGTCACAGTCAACTGAATCCATGTGAACTTCTGACATGCATGGCATGAAATGTGATACACTGTTAAAAAAAAAAAAAAAGTCCTAATTTTACGGAAAAAAACTTTTTAAATTTTATAGTAGTTTTCCTTTTTTAAAAAAAACTACATACAAATCTCTATAAGATTACAGACATTATCTGTAAATTACTACTGTAAGTTGACTGTTTTTAAAGTATTATTTCAATACTGAAAAAGAAACTTCACATTTTTTAACAGTAAAAATACCATATTAGTCATGGAGAGGAAATGCAGATGCAGGGTGAATGAAAATATATTAATTTAATGAAAAATAGTCCAAATAATACTGAGCAAAACACGGAAAAAAAAACAGAAAACAGGGAAACCAAATGGCTTGCCACTTCACCAGGCTGGGTCTGCAGGCTTAAAGAAATAACAAACAAACAAAACAGGTCTCATCCGAAGCTCAGGGACGAAGTAGGGGCTGCTATTCTTTCAGCCTAACCTTGACCTTGAGGAATGCCTTCCACGCAAAACCGCCTCGCCTGCAGATACCGCTCAGTCCTGGGAGAGAAATAAACACATAGTTTTAGTGCAAGTCACGACAATGGTACACAACAGTGGACAGACGAAGTGATACGGGTTCGGCTGGAATAAATAGGGAGACAAACGGGGTCGACACAGGTGAACTTGATTTGGTGCTAGTGAAGTTTAATGGTGAACAACACACATGCAGACACACTAGGGGGAGACAAAGCGGCGGCTCAGTAATCTGGAGAGCCAGATCTTACTCCCCAGGGCTGAGGTGGCTCAGATGTAACAATATTACTTTTACTGTGTTTTTCTGTTTTTGTAAATTACGTATAACTTTATGTAAAATTACAATAATTCATTGTGATTAAATACAAAACTCATAAGAAAAAGGTTAATGTCCATACTAAAAGTTTATTGTTTTTCGTTGTAATTTTGAGGTAAATCATATTGGTTTTATAATACTTTGACATTTAAGTTCTAGATGCAAGTTTAGCATTTTTTCATGACTTTTTAAAAGATTATCCTTACATTATCACTTACTTGTAGGCTATAGTATCTCCTTCATGCCTTCAAAGAATGTGAAGAGAATTTAGGAGACTGATACTTATCAAAGAATATATTTTTTTGCTTTGATGACATTTGTTCTGAAATATCACCATGGCAAACTAGCCATCTGCTTTCTTAATGCATGCCTGCATATTCTGACACAAGGATAATGTATTTGCTGTGTAGCTGTTTTAAAGCAGCGCTTTAAGTTACATTTTAATATTTAGCTTGTATGAGGGGAACTATGGTGTTATTTTTGTACCAAAAACGTTAGCGAACTTTCCGCGTTAACTGTCACAGCCAATCAGAAGCTGGAGGCGGGAACATTCTAATCTTGTTTCTGATTGGCTGATCAGCAGATGGCGGCGGATATATTCTAATTACCGCTTTATTACTGGCGCATTTAAATAAGCGCGCAAATGAGGACGGGATATAATGCCAAATATGCCTACGTTTTTTGCTCAGGCATCAGACACAGATGCAACGTGATATGAACCAGCCAATGGGAAACAGGCATCCTTCAAATGTTTAGCACACGCAAAGATGGTCTGACTATGCATCTCTTCCAATCCACCCTAATACACCAAGGATCCAGTTGTTTACTGCCTGTTTGGAAGAGGATCTTTTTTGGATACACTGGACTGTCCATTTTGCCATTTTGGTATGTTTTAGATTTGACTTACTTGCACTAAGGCATTAGGATTCTGAACTAAAAGTTAAAGTTATTTGTACACATACATTATATAAGAACTATAGAGTTAAAAAAAGTGACCACATTGTACTTTATTTGTAATAAAGTTTTCAATCCAACTTTAATTGGAACATTGGGAATCTTGTTTGAAATTGTTAATTTTTGTGTATTTAGTCTAGGATATTTCACAGCATTGTTAAAATTTGTGAGAGAGAATGTTCCACTGTTATAGCACAATAGTCTAAATATTTTATTTTGTTTTTCATTTTAGGATTTTACTGTAGTGCTATAAAACTGAACTTCTTTTTATTGTATTTTGCATCATACCTGTACTATATTGTGTCACAGTTCTACAGGCTATTTTACAAATATTGTAATCTTGAGTTTGTGACATGTGTGTTTATAGGAATTTATGAAAACAAAATGTTAAATATCAGGGTTTTGTGTTATTGCTTTATTTGAAGGTGTTTGATCGTCAGTTTAGGAAAAATCTGTAAATAACAGTGTTTCCCTGCTAAATGTTTAATGCTTTTGCTTCATTAAGGGTGTTTGACTGTAATAATTTTGGAAAAGAATGTAAAATAAAAACATTTTGCTGCTACACGTCTAGTGCTGTTTTAATAAATGTGTTAAATCGTATCAATTTAGCAAAAATCTGTTAAATAATGGTGTTTCACTGCTAAACTTCTACTGCTGATGGTTAAATGAAGGTGTTTAATCATATAAATTTAGGAAAAATCTGTAAAATAACGTTTTATCTGCTAAAGTAATAGTGCTGTTGCTTTATTAAAAGTCTTTAATTGTATAAATGTATCAAAAATCTGTAAAATAACGGTGTTTCACTGCTAAACTTCTAGTGCTGTTTGTTTAATGAAGGTGTTTAATTGTATAAATTTTGGAAAAATCTGTAAAATAACAGCGTTTCTCTGTAAAAGATAAAATAACAATTTCTGTAAATTTAATGTTTTTGAGCATAATATGAACTAGAGTATTTTACCTTAATTTTACGGTTTTTGTTTGGCACCCAATGCTGCCAGTCATTTGACCATTTTTTTTACGCTTTTTTTTTTTTACAGTCTCAGTTTCCTGCTTTTGTTTGAAGTGCTCTTCTTCTGTTGTGTGCTGGTCTGAGATCCTTTTCAGGTTATTCAGATGGTTATTGGAGTAACTGAAGCCTTTCTTTCACCTCGATTTCTTCTGTCTGTTCTTTTCGGATCTGTCTCTCATCAACAAAGCGTTTCTGATCACAGGATGTTTATTGCTCTGTTGTGTGTAGACTTTTGTGTGTGTAAATCCTGGAGGTCAGCTGTTTCTAAAATACTTAAATCATCCCTTTTGGCACCAACAACTACTGTATTTTATGATTAAATCTCACTTTTCCCCTTTTCTGATGTTTGATGTGAACATTAACTGGAGCTCTTGGAGAGTATTTACATGATGTTATGGACCATGCTGCTACTGTACATTGTAGACTGATAATGCAATGTCTCCCATTTTATTAAGCAGAATCTCATCTTTTTCTACTTTTTCCTGTATAGCAATGACTGTACATCTACACAGTTATATTTGTTAGGTGAAAATAAACAAAAATGACAAACAGGCATGTATGTTTAAGAAACTAAATTAAGCAGTGGGAGAAATGAGTCAGCCTCTCTGGATTCAATTAATCAGTCCAGGAGCAGGATGATAGAAATATCTGTCCTGTAAATCTGTCCTGATGGTGAATAATCCTAATTTCAGAAAATTCACAACGAGACACAGTTCATAGTCTGATACAGCTTTGAGACAAAATGGCTCAAATTGTGAAAGAATGTCCCAGGGGGCATGAGACACCACAGAGTCCAGACCTTAATCCAACTGAGAATCCTTGTGCTGGAAGAGTCGGACCACTGTGTAAAATCTTCTCCATCATCAGTACAAGATCAATACAAGATTGCATAAGCTTATGCCATGGCTGTAATCAAATCAAAATTGGGTCTAATTAAATTTGTATGTGACTTTTTTTGGCCAGGCGATAATGTGTAACAATCGAAATTGTTCTGTTGAGGGTAAATTAAAAGGGTATTGATCTCAAAACAACATAATTGTTTAAATGATCTCTTTTTGGCCCTTTATTTATCGTTTAGGACACATTGTCAGGTGTTTATACTGATTATATTCTGTACACAGTGATATAATGGAGTACATACTGTATATTTACTGTATCTATGATCACCTGACTCCTCTCTCTGTCAGGCTCTGTTCTCTGGTGGAGCAGCAGCACCAGGCACCATGTTTCCTCCTAAACACACCATAAGCCACCACACACACACACACACACCCTGACGTGGTGACTCAGGGGCTGCAGGATCTCACCATGCTGAACCCTGTAGAGGTGAAGGGGAGAGACACGGCTACACTGCTGAGACGACTACAGTGCTGTTCTGCATGAAAAGACGGATCTCTGTGCATTCTAATAAATAACCAGTTTAGAAGAGGTGCAGTACAAACCAATTTCCAAATTTATACATAAGGTGTTTTATAGAAACACTTTGTTGGAATTATTTTATATATAAAGGAGTTATTTCTACTCTCTTGCTCTCTTCCTCATAAATTTGATATTAACATGTTAAATCTTCCCCGCTTCTATCTTCCTGTCTCCTCTTGCCTCTGTTCTTAAAGGTGCGAACGCTCCCTCGCTTACTTTCTCATTCTCTCTATATGTCTCACTCTCTATCTCTCTCTGTCTCTCTCTATCTCTCTCTGTCTCCTTCCCCCTCTCCCCTAACTCGAGCCTACATCTTGTGATCTGTCTCTGGATGGACACCTCTCTGTCTTCCTCTCCTTTGATTCTTCAGGGTCTCACCAGGACATTTACAATGGTTTTTGTTCTTTGTAGTAACATATGACAATGGGACAGGCGTTTGGTCAAATATATAAAAACCCCATCTTTTGCTGTTAATAAACAGAGACCTATCTGATAGACAATGTGTGTGTGTGTGTGTGTGTGTGTGTGTGTGTGTGTGTGTGATTGGTGGAGTCTTTCCTGGAGCCAGAAAAGCTTACCGAAGCACAGCGGACAGACCGAGCAACTTTACACACTTGAAGTGTGGGTTCTGTAAATAAAATAAAATATTATGTGAGTGGTTTAACACTTCAGTGAGTCGACAGAGCAACATTACATCTGATAAGTGTTTATATACAGTAACTAACTTTTCATTTAACTGTTTGATGAATAGGACCTGGTCTACAGTAATGTACTGTTTAGTGCAGTATTATGGAGTTTGGGTCATCAGTGTGTGTATGTGTGTATGTAATGCAGAAAAAGGTGTGTCTGGGCTACAAGCTGATGTTCCTCCTCAGTGAGAGACAGTACTGTGAAGTGGGTGAGCTGGACCAGTTTCCTCCAGCAGAGAGAGATGGGGAAACCTGTAGAGCCGACACACACACACACACACTCACACAGCAAGATCTGTCGCAGATGTCAGTAAGAAAACCCCTGGTTTATTTATTAATTTGTGTTTTATTAAAGCTGTAAATGATGAGTGTGTTTCATTGAGATTCCACACTGCACACGTGGACTCTAAATAATCTCTGTAAAGGAAATCACAGCTACTGCAGTCTCTGTCTCTCTCTGTCTATAGACCGGGAGTGTTCGAGTCAAACCGGGACTTTTGATTAACAGAACACAGTTCTGAGAGTAAAAACTCTCAAAGATTCACATTACAATCCACGTTTTTCTGTTGCTAGTGTCTAAAACGGCACGCATGAGCACATCGATATTTGTGCATGAAATCTGTGGTTAAAACATGTCATGGGTTCTTGTGGGCTCTCTTTGGCTTCAAACAATAAATGTCATGAAAAATCTGTTTGGTGTTTTGCTCTAGAGGACGGCGAGCAGTTAAACACATCAGATCTGTGTCACATTAGGATAAAAATAAGAACATAGTCTGTGTGAGTTCATCCAAATGAGTCGACTCAAAGAGTCGATTCTCTGAACGACACATGACTCAGAGGAAGTGAAAGTGTTTCTCTCACAGACTCCATTTTGTTTCTGCTGGAAAAAAACAAATAAACTAACTCCAGGCAGAAACGGTGATATTAATGTCACACAACAAGGACTGCTGAGTAAAAGTGAGTGATTTCTTTATCAGAAACACCTTTATATCGGAATAATGAGTTTATATTTAATATAAAACTCGTGTTATATCTTATTGAGCTGGTGTAAAAACAGCAGGAAAATTGCGTCATTTCAGCGGAACTGAACTGTTTATCTCCTGTGTGTGTTATATACTGAGTTTATCTCCTCTGTTTATTATTAATTAAACATTCAAAGTGTTTGTGTGAATTTAGATTTAATAATCTGGAACAAAAGAATAATAAAGTTTAAGACTTGATTTTAACAGAAGTCCAGAAAAGGCCACACGCTGTGTTGTGTATTTACCATTATTTCTGTAAGGTTGTCTGTTGATCACAGATTAGTTTTTTTGTTTTTTTTAATGGTATTTTTTTATGAATAAATTCTAACTCTTCAAACCTTCTAAAACTAAACCAAAACCAAAATTTGGCATCAATGAACTTCGTTCTAGTTTAATTCCCTTTGGCGGAAATCATGCTGAACTCCATCCAGCATGTGTGTGTGTCGGGTCATGAGTTAGAGCCTGGAGTATTAAAGGAGTGTGTGAGGGAGAGGAACACACAGGTATGCTGTCACTCTACTAAAGTGTATTCAGGAGAGGAAGAAACACTGTGGATCAGTGCTGTGGTTAGAAGATAAGATAAGGAAAGACAAAGTAAATAAAGAGACGGTGACTGCAGTTATTGTGATGTGGAGAAGGATTATGATACAGTTTGCTATTAAAAGAGGGATTATTAATAAAACTGTATGCAATGGGATTTGGAGAGAACGTGTTTAACTGGATCATGTACATTTATTTTAAAGCAAAGTTTTTACACCAAGTACTGCCTTTAATGCTTTTTATTCAGACAAACTGCAGCTCCTGACAATCACATGTATTTGTTTACAGTTCAGTCTTTCCAGGAACAATAAATCATCAGGATCCTGCTGAAGAGATCAACATGGCATTCTGATGGAACTCTTTCAGATTTGGACATTTTGTCAGTTTTGTCCTGATCATGTTTAACCCTTTTCACCTGCCCTTTACTCCTAATAATTCAGAACATGTAGCTTCAGACTTTACCTGAATGACATCTATTCCCTATATACTACACAAACAGAAATCTCTCTCTCTCTCTCTCTCTCTCTCTCTCTCTCTGCACCAGTATGACATGACACACTGCATAACGCTCATAATCCCTCTGCTGTGATTATATCTGACTAAATACAATTTCCTTAAATCAAGTAAATATTTATTAATTTCATGATTGTTGTTGTGTGTTTAGGAGTATAATTTATTCCAGCAGTAGAGATCAGCATCTTCAGGATTCAGCAGTGTGTCCGTGAGCTCTCTGTACATACACTAACATTCAAACATGGAGAGCCCTGATCTGGAGACAGAGAATGAGACCCCACCCTCAGAAACTCAGTAAGTTACTGTGTCCTAGTGTTTTAGCCACTGAACATTCATATCTAATATATGTAGTGAGTATTCATAAAAATAATAAATAACATAGACACCACCTGACAAAAATACCAGATTCTGTTCATTGTAAAAAGATGTTCTTAAAAAGTGCAGTTAAAAAGTAAACAGTAGTCATGAGACAATACACTAATGTCATGATATAAGACATATCGCTATACAGGCTTCACAATAATGAACAGGCAGTGTTAACTTATTTATTTATTTAATTTAATTAATATAAAATCACACCACCAGTACAAACACACTGTGCTTCTGAATGGTGTTAGACACGAGTATGACATCAAGCACAGCACACAGGTGTTGATTTTAACCTGCATTTTAGATTGTTGTCAAGCCAACCGTGATATAAACTGGAGTGTATGTATATACAGCAGTTTACAGTAACTACCTTCAGATGGCTGCACTGTGGATCTGCTGTGAATTCTGGGTAGTGTGATCATGTTAAACACAAGTTTCATTATTATTTTCCCAAGTTCATGCAGAGAGAATGAGACAAGGCTGTTGGCCTGGTGTTTGTCCTATGTGCTATGATTGGATCTTTCCTGAAAAAAAACTGATGTGACGCAACAGAAAAACACTAAGTACACTAAAGCGGGGCTGCAACTAACGACTATTGTGATTATTGATTAATATATTGATTACTGAAATGATTAATTGATTAATCATACTAGTATTGGCACAAATAGTTAATAGCTCTTATTCAGGTTTCAGGTTTTAAATTTAGCTTGAGGTTGTTTTGTGCCTGTGATAACTAACAATGAAGACAATAAAGATGAAAACTTCACTAAATAAATGTAATCATGTCTTTAAAAATCCAACGAAAAGCCGAGTATCAGCAATAAAATATAACTATTAATTAAAGCTAATGTCTATGGTGAGGGGCGGAGTCAAGTAAAGTTACAGAAAATAACACACACCTGAGGAGAGGGATTGTGTGTGTGTGTGTGTGAGACAGAAAGAGGGAGAGAGAAAGTGCTTGGATGCGTTTGCAGGGCCAGAAACAAGGTGTGCATGCTTGAGTGTGCATTTCATGTAAAAAGGTTCATTTACTGTATGAGAACTGGAAATAAAAACCAGAGAGCAACACACACTCCGTTATTATCCACATTCTCTTCAGAGTTATAAATCTATTCCCACTATCCTGACAGCATTTGTGTGAGATCCTGAAGGGAAATAATCACAATGTATATGGATAATGATGAGGTGTGGATCCTACAGTAAAGCTCTAAATGTTACTATAGAGCAGGGGTCTCCAAATTCAGTCCTGGAGGGCCAGTGACCAGCACAGTTTGTAATTCACCAACACCTAAACACACCCACTGAACCTAGTAATTAACAGATTAGTTAAATCAGCTGTGTTTGAGAAGAAGAATCACCAAACTGTGTTGGACACTGGCCCTCCGGGACTGGATTTGGAGACCCCTGCTAAAGAGTAAACACACACAATGTCACACACTCCTGCTGCTGCCATATCGTTAGATAAACAGAGCAACTGCTCAGATCATGTTCTTGGTAAGTGTCGTTTATATATTTATATATATATATATATATATATATATATATATATATATATACTCAGCAAAAAAAAGAAACATCCTCTGACTTTCAACTGTTTTTACTTTCAGTAAACTTAATGTGTAAATATTTGTATGAACACTAAAAGAGTCAACACCATAAGACATAAACTAAAAATGTTTCACAATGTGTCCCTGAATGAAGGGAGGCTCAAAATCAAAAGTACCAGTCAGTATCTGGTGTGGCCACCAGCTGCTTGAAGTACTGCAGTAGTGCATCTCCTCCTCATGGACTGCCTATTGCGGACAGTCTGAGCACTGATGAAGGGATTGTGTGTTCCTGGTGTGACTCGGGCAGTTGTTGTGGCCATCCTGTACCTGTCACGCAGGTGTGATATTCGGATGTACCGATCCTGTGCAGGTGTTGTTACACGTGGTCTTCCACTGCAAGGATGATCAGCTGTCCTTCCTGTCTCCCTGTAGCGCTGTCTTAGACATCTCACGGTGCGGACATGGTGATTTATCGCCCTAGCCATATCAGCAGTCCTCCTGCCTCCCTGCAGCATGCCTAATGCACGTTCAAGCAGATGAGCAGGGACCCTGGGCATCTTTCTTTGGGTGTTTTTCACAGTCAGTAGACAAGTCTCTTTAGTGTCCTGCGTTTTTAGAACTGTGACCTTAAATGCCTCCTTTCTGTAAGCTGTTAAGGTCCTAACGACCATTCCACAGGTGCATGTTAATTAATTGATTATGGTTAATTGAACATGCATGGAAAACATTGTTTAAACCCTTTACAATGAAGATCTGTAAAGTTATTTGGATTTTTACAACATTATTGTTGAAATACACAGTCCTGAAAAAGGGACGTTTCTTTTTTTGCTGAGTATATATTAGGGGTAACAATAATCCCCTGGGGGGCCAGGGGTAGCTCAGTGGTTAAGGCATTGGACTATGGTTCAGAAGATCTCAGGTTCAAACCCCACAACCACCAAGTTGCCACTGTTGGGCCCTTGAGCAAGGCCCTTAACCCTCAACTGCTCAGATGTGTAATGAGATAAAAATGTAAGTCGCTCTGTATAAGAGCATCTGCCAAATGCCTAAATGTAAATAATCGATTCGGCAATGCATCGCGATGGGGGGCATGAACAATTCAGCATTGATGCGGCAAAGTGCCATAATCGATTATGTCACTGTTTATTTTCTGGCGAAAATAAAGTTGTGAAGTTTCAAATACTTCCGGTTCCGGGGGAATAACAACAACAACGAGCAAGATGGCTGAGGCAGAGAGAGATGACCGCGATAGACGGGTTATTAAAACACGCCCAAACTTGGAAAGCGGACATCTGGGCACATTTCGGATTTCATGAAGTGAATGGGAAACTAGACAAGTCTTACGCGGTGTGTAAAATCTGCCACACTAAAATCAAGCACGTTGGCAATACAACTAACTACACGAACCATGTTGATCAGCTTGTGTTTTTGCACAAGAACCTTGAAATTCCCAAATGCTAAACAGTAAGAAGTTATGATGTAGGCTTAGGTTGAACTATACATTTCCTCACTCTGAAACGGATTGTTGACGATGGTGATTTTAAACTTAGACGGAAGGAGTTGTTTGTTTGCACAAATTTGGTAGTAGGTTAAGCCTACACACTTTATTTTTGGTTTACATTACTGTATTTCACATCTTGATATTTTGTTGTATGCAGTTGATATGATGTAGGATCAGGGCAGGCATATAATTGCCATTGTCTTAGAGCTGCTAAGCTGCTGTTTTGTTGAGAATAGTTTGCACTTTACTACTTGAAAAAATTTTCACAGTAATTATTGGTTACTGTGTGTGGTTGCACTGAAAATTTTTATTTTTGGGAGGTTGTTGTTAAAATAGTGCTACTTATTATTTTAATATTTGCACAGGACTTCAGGAAGTGGCCTGTCTTAGAGCTGCTATTTTACTGTGTGTAAAAAAAATATATTTATGTTCACTGCTGAAAAAAGTTGGCTGTTATTTTATTGCTCTATTTATTTAATTTTAAATAGTTCTTAAGCAGAGAGAAGAGAAACATTTCTCATTCAAAGCACTGAAAGCACTGATTTTGATTGTTTTCTTTTTCAGGTTTGAAAATGCCATATCCAATACCCTGTACCATTTTATTTAATCACATTTTATTTAATTTAATAACTTTTATGTCAAAGATACAGGAGACACATAGCAGTCAATAAAATCTGTTGTTTAATATCTGCTTGTATTGCCTCATGACTGATAAAAAATTTGCCTTGTGTACAGTAGAATTTTGATGGATCGCAATGCATCATAGAATCGAATTGAATCGAATAGTTACCTGGTAAATCATAATCGAATCGTGAGGGCAGTGCCAATGCACACCCCTAGTGTATATATATATATATATATATATATATATATATATATATATATATATATAAATATATATGTATATATATATGTTTTACTTTTTAACATTGTCAATATTAAAAGAGTGTTTGATGAGCTCTGTATGCTACACACTCTGGTGCTGCCATCTAGTTTGTAAGATGAGGTGGAGCTCATGAAGATTATTAAACAAAAGTATCATGATACGAATTGCTGATTAGACAATTAATTTCTGTCTCATGTTCACTCTATAATGTTGTACAGTGAAGTCAAGATGAAGAGATCAGACTCACCAGAACCCAGCTCTGTCTCCATGAAGAGTGATATGTCTATGGATCATCCTTGGAACTTTAAACGTGGAATCTCCTCATCTGTACACAGGTAACATCAATAGTTCTCAGAGCTAAAGTAAAACACATTATCTGTTCATACTGTATGATGTAGTAATATTCTGTTACATCTCTAATGACTGTTCAGAAAAAAAATAGTAAACCTCAAATTTCTTTTCCAGTTTTACAATATTTTTCTTCAAATGTTAATCCACTCATACAAAACTATTTATTGAAATTAGGACTAAATGTACTATATAGTTACTATAGAGCAGGGGTCTCCAAATTCAGTCCTGGAGGGCCAGTGACCAGCACAGTTTGTAATTCACCAACACCTAAACACACCCACTGAACCTAGTAATTAACAGATTAGTTAAATCAGCTGTGTTTGAGAAGAAGAATCACCAAACTGTGTTGGACACTGGCCCTCCGGGACTGGATTTGGAGACCCCTGCTATAGAGTAAACACACACAATGTCACACACTCCTGCTGCTGCCATATCGTTAGATAAACAGAGCAACTGCTCAGATCATGTTCTTGGTAAGTGTCGTTTATATATATATATATATACTCAGCAAAAAAAGAAACATCCTCTGACTTTCAACTGTTTTTACAGTACTTTCAGTAAACTTAATGTGTAAATATTTGTATGAACACTAAAAGAGTCAACACCATAAGACATAAACTAAAAATGTTTCACAATGTGTCCCTGAATGAAGGGAGGCTCAAAATCAAAAGTACCAGTCAGTATCTGGTGTGGCCACCAGCTGCTTGAAGTACTGCAGTGCATCTCCTCCTCATGGACTGCCTATTGCGGACAGTCTGAGCACTGATGGAGGGATTGTGTGTTCCTGGTGTGACTCGGGCAGTTGTTGTGGCCATCCTGTACCTGTCACGCAGGTGTGATATTCGGATGTACCGATCCTGTGCAGGTGTTGTTACACGTGGTCTTCCACTGCAAGGATGATCAGCTGTCCTTCCTGTCTCCCTGTAGCGCTGTCTTAGACATCTCACGGTGCGGACATGGTGATTTATCGCCCTAGCCATATCAGCAGTCCTCCTGCCTCCCTGCAGCATGCCTAATGCACGTTCAAGCAGATGAGCAGGGACCCTGGGCATCTTTCTTTGGGTGTTTTTCACAGTCAGTAGACAAGTCTCTTTAGTGTCCTGCGTTTTTAGAACTGTGACCTTAAATGCCTCCTTTCTGTAAGCTGTTAAGGTCCTAACGACCATTCCACAGGTGCATGTTAATTAATTGATTATGGTTAATTGAACATGCATGGAAAACATTGTTTAAACCCTTTACAATGAAGATCTGTAAAGTTATTTGGATTTTTACAACATTATTGTTGAAATACACAGTCCTGAAAAAGGGACGTTTCTTTTTTTGCTGAGTATATATTAGGGGTAACAATAATCCCCTGGGGGGCCAGGGGTAGCTCAGTGGTTAAGGCATTGGACTATGGTTCAGAAGATCCCAGGTTCAAACCCCACAACCACCAAGTTGCCACTGTTGGGCCCTTGAGCAAGGCCCTTAACCCTCAACTGCTCAGATGTGTAATGAGATAAAAATGTAAGTCGCTCTGTATAAGAGCGTCTGCCAAATGCCCAAATGTAAATAATCGATTCGGCAATGCATCGCGATGGGGGGCATGAACAATTCCCTACTAATTTCCTAATTATTTTATTGCTCTATTTATTTAATTTTAAATAGTTCTTAAGCAGAGAGAAGAGAAACATTTCTCATTCAAAGCACTGAAAGCACTGATTTTGATTGTTTTCTTTTTCAGGTTTGAAAATGCCATATCCAATACCCTGTACCATTTTATTTAATCACATTTTATTTAATTTAATAACTTTTATGTCAAAGATACAGGAGACACATAGCAGTCAATAAAATCTGTTGTTTAATATCTGCTTGTATTGCCTCATGACTGATAAAAAATTTGCCTTGTGTACAGTAGAATTTTGATGGATCGCAATGCATCATAGAATCGAATTGAATCGAATAGTTACCTGGTAAATCATATTCGAATCGTGAGGGCAGTGCCAATGCACACCCCTAGTGTATATATATATATATATATATATATATATATATATATATATATATATATATATGTATATATATATATGTTTTACTTTTTAACATTGTCAATATTAAAAGAGTGTTTGATGAGCTCTGTATGCTACACACTCTGGTGCTGCCATCTAGTTTGTAAGATGAGGTGGAGCTCATGAAGATTATTAAACAAAAGTATCATGATACGAATTGCTGATTAGACAATTAATTTCTGTCTCATGTTCACTCTATAATGTTGTACAGTGAAGTCAAGATGAAGAGATCAGACTCACCAGAACCCAGCTCTGTCTCCATGAAGAGTGATATGTCTATGGATCATCCTTGGAACTTTAAACGTGGAATCTCCTCATCTGTACACAGGTAACATCAATAGTTCTCAGAGCTAAAGTAAAACACATTATCTGTTCATACTGTATGATGTAGTAATATTCTGTTACATCTCTAATGACTGTTCAGAAAAAAAATAGTAAACCTCAAATTTCTTTTCCAGTTTTACAATATTTTTCTTCAAATGTTAATCCACTCATACAAAACTATTTATTGAAATTAGGACTAAACTCTAGGTTTACAACAACCATGTACAGGATAAGCAGTATAGAGAATAAATGAAACATTAGGACTAAAAGTTCGGCTGTAGTATTGAACTGGTTGAAGTTATTGTCTTTAAAATATTTTGTTTGTTCCCAGTGATCCACAGAAGACAGGAGACAGAATCAAAAAGATAATTATTACAGATACAAGGTAAGATCAACACTAAATACATCACACAATGGTATTAAAAACCTTTCTGCTGTTATTTTATACAGAGTGATTAGATAATAGCAAACATACAGGAGATATACAGAATGGCAAAATCATAAAGAACTGTCTGTGGTAACCACTCAGAAAATGTGAATCTTTTCAAAAATCTTTAATAATTAACCCAATTGCTTACCATGTCTTCCTACTTCACCCTGTCACAGACACGAACAAGAATCTGCTGCTGTAATTGAATTCCAGAAAAAGTTCAGATTAAATCTGATGAAGAAGTTTGAGTGTTTAAATGGAGTGATAATAAATCAGGAAAACCGAACACTCCTAAATGAGATCTACACAGAGCTCTACGTCACAGAGGGAGACAGTGGAGACGTCAATAAAGAACATGAGGTGAGACAGATCGAGGTAGCATCCAGAAGAACAACATCAGAGGAAAGACCAATCAATTGCAATGACATCTTAAAGCCCTTATCTGATCAAGAGAAACCCATCAGAACTGCGCTGACAAAGGGAGTCGCTGGCATCGGAAAAACTGTCTCTGTGCAGAAGTTTATTCTTGACTGGGCTGAAGGAAAAGCCAATCAGGACGTCCCCCTCATATTTCCACTTCCTTTAAGAGAGCTGAATCTGATGAAGGACCAGAAACTGAGTCTGATGGAATTCCTTTATGTCTGTTTTAAGGAAACAAAAGAAACAGAAATCTCCAGTTTGGAAAAGGTTCTGTTCATTTTTGATGGATTGGATGAGTGTCGTTTTCCTTTGGATTTCCAGAACACAGTAAAAGTGTGTGATGTAACTGAATCAGCATTAGTGCCTGTGCTGCTGATAAACCTGATCAAAGGGAATCTGCTTCCCTCTGCTCTCATCTGGGTCACCTCCCGACCAGCAGCAGCTGATCAAATCCCCTCTGAGTATGTCGATCAAGTCACAGAGGTACGAGGGTTCAATGACCCACAGAAGGAGGAGTACTTCAGGAAGAGGATCAGTGATCAGAGCCTGGCCAATAACATTATCACACACCTGAAATCATTAAGAAGCCTCTACATCATGTGTCACATCCCAGTCTTCTGCTGGATCTCAGCCGCTGTTCTAGAGAGAATATTGTGTGAAGCAGAGAGTGGAGAGATCCCCAAGACTCTGACTCAAATGTACACACACTTCCTCATCATACAGATAAACATCATAAGAGAAAAGTACTCAGAAAAGCAGGAGAGTAATGAAGAAATGATTCTCAAACTGGGACGACTTGCTTTTCAGCAGCTGGAGAAAGGGAACCTGATCTTCTATGATGAAGACCTGAGAGAGTGTGGCATTGATGTGAGAGAAGCAGCAGTGTACTCAGGTGTGTGTACCCAGATCTTCAGAGAGGAGTTTGGGCTTCACCAGAGTAAAGTGTACTGCTTTGTTCATCTAAGTATTCAGGAACATCTCGCAGCTTTGTATGTGCACCTGACATTCATGAGGGAAAAAAGAAATTTTCTTCAACAGTGTCAGTCCTTTAATACAATCTCAGATGTCCACATTAGTGCTGTAGATAAGGCCTTAAACAGTGAGACTGGATATCTGGATCTTTTCCTCCGCTTTCTTCTGGGTCTCTCACTGGAGTCCAACCAGAAACTCTTACATGACTTAGTAACACAGACAGGAAGAAGCTCACAGAGCAAAATTAAAACTGTTCATTACATTAAGGAGATGATCAGTAAAGATCTTCCTACAGAGAAATCCATCAATCTGTTCCACTGTCTGAATGAACTGGGTGATGATTCTCTAGTGGAGGAAATCCAACACTACCTGAAATCTGGAAAACAAAGTGAACTATCTCCTTCACAGTGGTCTGCTCTGGTGTTTGTCTTACTGACATCAGCAGAAGAGCTGGAGGAATTTGACCTGAATAAATATTTCAGTCCAGAGAAGATAACAGAAACTGTTTTTGTGAGGGTGATGCCTGTGATTGCAGCATCCAGAAAAGCAATGTAAGTAAATCTGTATAAATCTGTTCTACTGTACAAAGAGAGAAATTGAAAACACCTTGATAAATATTTACTTTTAAGATGTTTTGAGCTTCAAATTCAAAATTCAAATTTTCAAATTCAAATTCAAATTTTATTTGTCACATACACAGTACGATATGCAGTGAAATGCTTAGGCAACTGCTCATGACCTAAAATAAAGACTAATATGAGAATTAAAATATAGGGTACATAAAACTAGAAAATGATAAAATAGAATATAAAACTAAAGTTAAAAAAATAAATAAAATAAAATAAATAAATAACCATACAGCAAAAATACACAATATAGAAAATATTTGAAGAATGTATAATGAAATATAAAACAATAAGAGCAGCTGAACAGGCAGGTATATTTATGTAATTTTTGTATGGAATGGTAGTTGTAATGGTAATGTAATGTCAACTGTTTGTGCAATTCACATATTTAAAGTGACTAGTGCCGTGCAAAAGATGCTTAAAAAGTGATTAATGTAAAGTGACTTGTGACTTGTGACCACCAGGTGTAGTTGTGCAGTGGCCACTAGTGTAAACGAATGTCCAGAATGTCCAGTGTATGTGTGTAAAGACCATATGTGTGTCAGTACTGTGTGGTGGTGTGATTGAGAGACCTTATCGCCTGTGAGAAGAAGCTCCTCCTCAGTCTCTCTGTGTTGGACTTCAGGGAGCGGAATCGCTTTCCTGACCTCAACAGAGAGAACAGTCCATTGTTGGGATGGCTGAGGCTTCAGGTGATACAGTGGTATTAATGTGAATAAATAGTTAAGTAAGAGAATAACTATCACCTGAATAAATGAATAAGACTGAAGGGCAGATATTAAATGTGTGGAAGACAGTTTCTGTCACTTAAGAGGAACAAAATGTTGAATGTATGCCTTGGTGGCTGAAAGAATGAGGAAGATTATTGACATTATGATTTATTAAAACAGTGATGCTGGATATTTAATGTTCACACGTGCAAAAGAAACCTTATTAATGTATTTAATAGTGGTGCACTGAAATTTTGGCATTTTCAAAAATGCCATTATCTGCCCCTCCCATCCTCGCGCAGCACAAGTTAGGTTTCACCCATGCTGGAGCTGTTATCACGTGTCTGCCAATCAAAGACAAAGCACATCAGCGGTATTGAAGTATTATTACAATATGCAACATTTCCACATTGGCCAATCGGCAGCGGTGATAGAACAAGCGCAGTCGCACAACAACCAGAGACTAGTTGCTGAACTACACATTGCCAGAATTGACAATCCTCTTGACTACTGGCCCTTGAACAAAGACCGCTTTCCATTGCTTGCACGGGTTGCACACAGGTATTTATCCTGCCCAATCACTAGCACAGACAGTGAGAGACTATTCAGTTCAGCATGTCATGTTCTTGATGAGAAGAGGAACCGTCTCTCTAGTCAAAAAGCTAAGCAAGTTTTGTTCTTAAAGTGTATATATATCCACAGGTATGTTCCACAGGTATGTTTGGTTTGGTCCGTGATTAGTGTCATTATTCAAGCTCTGTGTTCTTACAGATTCTTGTCCTGCGTCTCTTGTAGTTTCCTCTGTTCTGTTTACTGTTCGCCATGTTTTGATCCCTATTGTTCATTTTGCTTAAGGAGGCAAAATTATGGAAAATAAATTTTTGGATCATTTTGTACAGTCTAATGACTTTATAAATCTGTGCTTCAGATTTGCTAGGGTTAATGACGTTTGAGTGTAAAAAGGTGTAATTTTGTTGAAGCTCAGCTCCACCCAGTAGTCTCCATTTTGTTTATCCACAACAAACCCAACAGACCCCAGTCACTGTATGTGTATTAGAGTAGTGAGAGAGTTCCAGAAAGAAATGATCTGGTGTTGGTTTTATAGATAGTCCCTGGTGAGCAAGCCGAGGGCGACAGTGGCAAGGAAAAACTCCCTGAGATGGTAATAGGAAGAAACCTTGAGAGGTCCATCCTCATTTGGGTGAAACAGAAAGCAGGAATTGATCTGCATTCATACTATGTGTTAGGTGTGTTAGCCAGTTCAGCTATAACAGGTGATGTTAATTGATGTTAATATGTCCAGGTAGTTATTGGAGACTCAGGTAGACTTGTAGGAAATTCCAGTCCTAAACTATTTAGCAACTGCAGCCAAGTCAAGTGCTCAGAGAAACAGCTGTCAACACCAGTCGAGGCCAGAACTGTCTTCATGGTAGAGTGAAACCAACCCCAGACACCAGACGCATCCCAAAGAGACACACAGGGCATCCATGTGACGAGATCTCCAACCAAAAGCGCGGCACCAAAATGGGTCAGACAGGTCCGAAGGGCAGAGGAAGTCTGGATCACTGGCAGCTCAGGAACGAGAGAGAGAGGGGGAGAGAGAGAAGAGAGAGAGGGGAGAGAGAACAGGAGAGGGGAGAGTAGAAGAGGAGAGATAACAGTTAGGAATGGTCACAGTCACATATTGTATAATGTAAATGTATATTTGCTGTAGAGTGCAAGCAGAGACTCGGGCAGGACTAACTATAACAACATAACTAAAAGGGAGAGCCAGAAACACAGACATGAGGGCTCCTTGAGATGTAAAGCAACCAATCACCTCACCGTCAACAAACCTGAGTGATCAACCTAAGTGGAGAAGACAACATCTAAACATACCAGTTGCCCTAATACTCTATGTCCATGAGTCCCCCAGATCTGCTCCTTTACCCAAGACAAATCTATTTCTAAAAATGCTTGATTAAATAAATAGGTTTTTAGCCTAGACTTAAACACTGAGACTGTGTCTGAGTCCCGAACACTATTTGGAAGGATATTCCATAACGTTGGGGCTTTGTAAGAAAAAGCTCTGCCCCTAGCTGTAGTTTCCATAATAGGCGGTACTGACAAGCAGCCTACATCCTTTGATCGAAGTAGGTGTGGCGGATCGTAAGACACTAGCAGTTCACTCAGATACTACGGCACGAGACCATTTAATGCTTTATATGTCAAGAGTAGTATTTTAAAATCATCAATGGAGTGAAGATAAGATGGGTGTGATGTGCTTGTTTCTTCTGGTTCTAGTAAGGCCTTTCGCTGCTGCATTCTGGACTAGCTGAAGCTTGTTTATGCACCTAGTTGAACAACCAGACAGTTAGGCGTTACAATAGTCCAACCTAGAGGTGATAAAAGCATGAACTTTTTTTTCTGCATCTTTTAGCGACAATATATTTCTTATCTTGGCAATATTTCTGAGGTGAAAGGATGCTATCCTGGTAATATTATCTACATGAGCTTCCAATGAAGGTCTAGAATCGATAATCACACAGAGGTCTTTTACTGTTGCACTTGATGGAACAGAAAGGCCATCTAAAGTTACAGTGTGATCTAAAATCTTACTTCTAGCTGTATGCGGTCCTATGACAAAAACTTCTGTCTTATCTGGGTTAAACAGAAGGAAGTTAATTAGCATTCAATCTCTTATGTCCTGCACACATTGCTCAACTTTAGTAAGCTGTTTTTTCTCATCTGGTTTTGCTGAGACATATAACTGTGTGTCATCAGCATAGCAATGAAAACTAATACCATGCTTACGGATTATGTTGCCCAGAGGAAGCATGTAAAGGGAAAAAAGCAGTGGGCCTAAAACTGAACCTTGTGGAACACCAAACTTCACTAGAGAACATGCAGAATAATCACCATTTAAGTCAACATACTGATAACGATAGGTCAAGTAGGATCTGAGCCAAGAGAGGGCTGTTCCCCTAATTCCTACTACATTTTCCAATCTGTGCAGGAAAATTCTATGATCAGTGGTGTCAAAAGCTGCACTGAGCTCGAGTAATACAAGCATAGTTACACAACCCTGATCAGAGGCCAATAGGAGTTCATTTACTACTTTAATGAGTCCTGTCTCTGTGCTGTGGTGAGGCTTAGATCCTGACTGATACAGTTCATGTATGCTATTTCTATGTAGATATATGTGCACAATAAATTAAGTAGTTGTCTATTTAAAAAAAGAGTCGGCTCATATTCGCCAAAACAAGTCGTTAACATATTTGCATAATGTCCGCCCACGTTCTACGTCACGAACAACTTGCCCGCCCACGTTCTATGTCGCGAACAACTTGCCCGCCATCTTACAATTAATGTTTCTACACTCTTGTTGATGTGACCAAGCATTCATGCCGGGTTCGCTTAAACACTAAAAAAGTGATAAAACAATAAAAAACGAGAGCACACGAAATCCTATTAAACTGGTTATTCTCCACCATTCATCAAAACTAAACTTAACACTTGCGAAGTGGCAAGGCGCAATGCGCACTTTTCCTGACCTGCCTTCAAAGGAACAGCTGGGAAAGAGCGGGGGGCGGCGAGGAGTAGTAATGGTGGGGGACCAGACGTTTTTTGTTTGGACGAGAGAAGAAGAGATTGCTACAATCATTTTCTTTCGAAGATTTTTTAACCGGATTACATTTGACTTCACATACTCCCCGGACTTCTCATCCTCCGTCATCGGCCTCCCGGACTTCATTAACCCCGGTGAGACCGAACCATACTCGGTATACTCGGATAACACACATACAATAAACACGGATTTCGGACATTTTTCACTCACTCGCACACATACACATACCGTTTATTATATATAGTTTGTAAATATTGTTTATATCCTTGTTTGGTTGTGGTGCACCTTTTTCGTTTACTTTATTTAGTTTTGTATAATACACAATTGCTTTATCTACTTGTTTGTGTTTGTCCCTTTAGCTCACCGGCCTTTTAACGCAACACCCACACAAAAATAAAAGTCCTCTCGATTTTTGTAGCCACAGTTAATATAAAATAAGCTGGTCGTTACACGGTAAAACCGACGCCATCTTTTCTATGTATTGACGGGTTTCCAGAGCCATCAGACTAATCACAGCAGTGAGGGTGCATGGAAAGGAGGGGTTTAGACAGACTGAATCTTCGAACTGCTTCACACAAGTCGTTTACGAATCATTTAGAAATGGGGTAAAATTAAATCTATCTTTGGAGAAAACTAAAGTGTTTTTTGACCTTGCATACATGTAAACATGTTTTAAGAGACTTATTAAGCAATATTAGCAACCTTTAAAATGGCATAATAGTGGAACTTTAATTATCGGTTTAATAACTGCTAATTGAAAAGATTTTGGAAAATACCCAATGCTGAGTGAGGAATTAATTATTCTCAACATGGGTTCTGTTATTGCTGGTACTATCTGTTTAAAAAATGTGTCGGTGTAGGATCTAATATAAAAGTTCATGAATTTGCAGAAGAGATGAGTAAAATTAGTTCATTCTCTTCAAGGGGAGTAAAGTATTCTAGATTCCGATCTGACATGGCTAGTTTAACATCTGCATCAATTACATTGTCCGGTTTCAAAGCCTCAATTTTATGCCTGATATTTACAATTCTATTATTAAAAAAGTTCATAAAGTTCTCACTATTGTACGATGTGGTTGTGGGGATTTCTTCAGTGGTCTTATTTTCCGTTAATTTGGCTACGGTATTAAATAAAAATCTAGGATTATTTTTATATCAAGATATAAATAAGATATATGTTTTATATCAAGATTTTATAATAAGATTTTATGTTATTTTTTATAAGAGTGGAGAGATACATTTATCTAGCTACACTAAGAGCTTTCCTATAGTTCAGGATGCTCTCCTTCCATGCTATTTGAAATACTAGCAATTTAATTTGATGCCATTTACGTTCTAATTTCAGAGCGGTCTGTTTTAAAGTGCGTGTGTGGTCGTTATACCAGGGACGAGTTTCTTATCTCTAATAATTTTTATTTTTTCTTTTAACTGGAGCTACATTATCTAAGGTATAACGGAACGTCGACTTTAAATATTTAGCCACCTTAGTTCTGTGGGGTTAGACAGTGATCCAGTCAAAGTTGGTAACTCTAGGAGATTACTGATAAAGTTCTGTGTGGTAGTTGATGTGAATGTACGTTTAATATGGTAGCGCGCTGTGACACACTTTAATTGAGACAAGATAGTGATCTGAGATAACTTCGGACAGTGGAGTTGTGAATAAATTTCTTGTACTTAATCCGAAGGATAATATTAAATCTAAAGTGTGACCTGCTTTATTAGTGGGTCCTACTACACACTGATTTACTCCTACTGAGTCCAGTATGAACATAAATGCTGTTCTCAGAGGGTCTTCATTACATACTGATTTTTCTTAGTACTGTAAAGGTTCTAAAAACTTCTATTTCATGCTGTGGTCCTTTTTGTAACTTTCTCTTAACCACACACACAGACACACACATAGTGGAGGTCACACCTAGAATGTAAATCACAGATACAGGGAGCAATTACACACACTGTTAGCTAATGCTAGGTACTGTATATACATAAATCACCTTCACCACTGGGCTGGTTATCATTTCAGTATCTTACTAATTACACAACAAATCTAATGTTCAGATAAATTGAACTCTGAATGAAACTTTTTTACATCAGACTCTCACTTCCCAATTTGTCTGAATCTTATGCTCCATGTTCATAAAGTGTGTGTGTGTGATGATGAAGCTGAAACTCCCACCAAGTCAATTCTGAGCCGCTCTGACTTTGAATTACTATTACAGCATTTATCTGTTTTGTCTAACTGCTGTTTGTGCTTGAGTTGCAGTGAAAGCTTTGAGGATCTGTTTGATCATTTGTACTAGTGTTAGTTCATTATGTCTTATTTTATTTCCTTTAGTATCACCTGTCATAGAATTGGAGAGAGAAGTGGTGCAGCTCTGGTCTCAGTGCTCAACTCAGAAACCTCGAATCTGAGAGAACTGCATCTGACTGTGAAGACACTGAATCTGTCTGAGAATAAACTAACAGACTTAGGAGTGAAGCATCTCTCTGCTGTACTGGAGAATCCTCACTGTAAAGTGAAGACACTGAGGTACGAACAGCTCTCTGAGTCACAATAACTCACTAAAAGCAGCAGTTAATAGTTTATTCATGTCATGAATTGGTGGTATGATGGCTGATGTTACTTTCCATGGGCTAAAAGGTAGGCATAGGTGTAAAAGGGATGATGGTAAATAGAGTCTTTTTATTTACATGAAACAAAACATGGAATAAGAAACTAAACAAAAACAAACCAAGAACTCAGACTTATAAACCAAGGCGCTTTAGCTTCACAAAGGCTCTTTATCAAGATAAAAGGCTAAGAGCGAGACAAACAAACTAAACCTGGGGCTGAAACGAGACAAGACTAGACCAAAGACAAGACAAGGCTGGAACAAGACAGGATGAGACTAGAGCCAGGACAAGCCTGGGGACAAAGCAAGACTAGAGACAGGACAAGCCTGGGGACATAAGACTAGAATCTAGACAATGCTTGGACGGGAGAGACTAATGACTGAATGGTGTCCCTTTAGCGAGACAAAAGGCTCTTTAGCGAGACAAAAACTGAACCTGAAACGAGACAAGACCAAAGACAAGGCTTGGGACAATACAGGACGAGACAGGACGAGACAGGACAGGACATAAGACTAAAAACTAGACGAGTCTAGGACAGGAGAGACCAATGACTGAATGGGTTAGTAAATAGTGGGGTTAGTAGCTAATCTGGTTATTGTAACCTTGTAGATGATCTAAACGTGTTAGTATCTACTAATGTTAGCATCTAAATAGGTTAGTACCTGAACCTACTTGGGGAACGAACACACAAAAGGCTAAGCACACATGAGGCTAATTCCTATCAGAGGCTAACTCCGCTAACGGCTAAACCTGCCAGCGGCTAAGCACTCACATGGCAAAACAGACAAAGACATAACCAAACACACAGTGACCTAAACAGGCGGCGAGCAAACACTGGGAACACAAAACAGAACTTACATATGAACTGAGACAAATATAACACTTCCTTAGACAGAAACAGCTCCACAAACACTAAAAAACAATGAACATATACATGAGCACAAACTAGAGCCTTCTCAAATGGACAAATACATAACAGAACTTAAACCAAATACAAGACAAGACCAAAGCCCACATGACCTTATCGTTCCCACAAATAATGCTCAACCCAGTTTCCCAGAACTAACAGGCTTTATAGAAAGATCTAATGAACCACCTCGGTTCAGGTGCGCACTCTCATCACCTGACCGCGGTGCTTTTTGGGAAACTGAGTTTACATGTACAGCATGCAGAACAAATATATTACTCAATAATAATACTACTACTAATAATAATAACACCGGCGGTGCAGTAGAGCTGAAAGCAGCTGTTTTGCTTATCGTTAAAGGTGGAAGTAAACTTGTAGCAAAGGCAAACATGTGTGTGATGCTGCTGGGTAACAGTGATTGATTTTACACTGATGAGCGATGTGATCCATTCTGTTTTTATGGTATGTCCATGAGGGTCAAACCAGAGATTTACTATGTAGTCACATCACACCAGAGATCAGCCTGAGAGAGAGAATAAAGGCTGTGGAACTTTTATTTAGTTCACTGTGTGTCATGTACAGTATCTGGTGTTACAGTAAAGTACTTTAATAAAGGGCTTCCTCTGTTTTATTCAAGTACATACTGTACACACACACACACACACACACACACACACACACACACACACACACACACACACACACACACTAAAGTTCATGGTCAGTCTATTGGTCTCTGTTTAGCTACAGCTGCTAGTTAAAGTTAAAAGTTAGAAAATAAATACAACACTCAGTATTATCATTATTAATTACATGGTTAATTATAATAACCAGGTGATATAAAATCCTTGTGGCATTCTGAATATTAAAATCATTTTACAGACACATCATCTTTAAAGTAAATATTAAACTAACATGTAATGTTGAAGTGTGTGTCATTGTGTGATATGAAAAATCATTATTAAAAAATAATCTATTTGGTTATCTTTGTTTAATATTAAAACTTGATTATCTGGATGATTTAGGTGTGATAAATATGCAGAAAAATGCACTGTAAATATTAATCCAGGATGTAAATGTGTTGATGAAGTGTGTGTCATTGTGTCTCTGCAGGTTGGTGTGTTGTGGTGTCTCAAATGAAGGCTGGACTGCTCTGACTTCAGCTCTAATATTAAACTCCTCACACCTGAGGGAACTGGATCTGTCCTGTAATAATTTAAAAGACTCAGGAGTGAAGTGTCTCTCTGCTTTACTGGAGAATCCTGACTGTAACCTGAAGACACTGTGGTAAGATCATCTCTCTGAGAGTCACATGACCTGCTCCTCAGTAAGACACATTCTCTAATAGTGAGACTGAAGCAGAGGTTTTAGGTTCATCATCAATGTCCTGAGAAGGAAGATTGTTTCTTTTCACTGCACACTGATGATTTGTCACAGAGTCTTTGGGTCAGATGTACGTATGTGAGAAGCTGCAGCACAAAACCTGACTTGATGCGACTGCAGTGTGTCTGAAATGACTGTGAAATTTACTATAACACTGTAACTAATCACACAAACTGCAGCTGAGACACAAACTAACTGCACTGTGTGAGCTGCAGGGTTTAAAAGCAGCAGTGACATTCTCAGAGATGAAAATTAGTTCTGTTAGTGAGGATTATTTCAGTACATCTGTGTCTATCTGCTATGAACAGCGTTTCCAGATCTGTGTTACATAAGCAGACAAACGGACAAGCAGTATTAAACCCATGCAGATTCACTCAATAGTGTAGAGAATTTATAAATTGTGAAAGTAAAATTCACTTTTTGATCATTAAGGACAGTCACATGAGTCTCTGTAGTGTGTGTACAGCTTGTGTCAATTCTTGTAAAACAATCCCACTCTTCATATTTGTCCGTTTTGTGATGGTAAGACAATTTTCTTAAAAAACAAGAGAAATGTGTTAGACCCTCCTCCAGTTCGGGGCTCAGCTTCTCCCAGGGGAACATGTTATATTTTTACTGAGTGAATCAGAAAGTTTATATACAGCTTGACCAGAACATGTGTGTGTGTGTGTGTGTGTGTGAGAGAGAGAGAGAGAGAGAGAGAGAAACATTTCACATTTAAAACATTTATTATTAAGGCTGAGCTGGCTTTATAAAAATGATAATGATGAGGTGTGGATCCTAAAGCTCTAAATGTGAGCAGGGGTCTCCAAATTCAGTCCTGGAGGGCCAGTGACCAGCACAGTTTGTAATTCACCAACACTTAAACAGACCCACTGAACCTAGTAATTAACAGATTAGTTAAATCAGCTGTGTTTGAGGAGAAGAATCACCAAACTGTGTTGGACATTGGCCCTCCGGGACTGGATTTGGAGACCCCTGCTATAGAGTAAACACACACAATGTCACACACTTCTGCTGCTGCCATATCGTTAGATAAACGTAGCAACTGCTCAGATAATGTTCTTGGTAGGTGTCGTTTATATATATATATATATATATATATATATATATATATATATATATATATATATATATCTCAGCAAAAACACTGAAAGAGTCAACACAATAAGACATAAACTAAAAATGTTTCACAATGTGATGAAGGGAGGCTCAAAATCAAAAGTAGAGTATAAACAGTCAGTATCTGGTGTGGCCACCAGCTGCTTGAAGTACTGCAGTACATCTCCTCCTCATGGACTGGACGAGATTTGTCAGTTCTTGCTGTGAGATGTTACCCCACCAAGGCACCTGCAAGTTCCTGGACATTTCTGGGGGGAATGGCCCTAGCCCTCACCCTGCGATCCAACAGGTCCCAGACGTGCTCAATGAGATTGAGATCCGGGTTCTTCGCTGGCCGTGGCAGAACACTGACATTGCAGTCATGCAGAAACTCACGCACAGAACGAGCAGTATGGCTGGTGGCATTGTCCTGCTGGAGGATCATAACGGATGAGCATGCATAAAGGGTACCACATGAGGGAGAAGGATGTCTTCCCTTAATCGCAAGGCATTGAGATTGACAACAAGCTCAGTCCGATGGTGATGTGATATACTGCCCCAGACCATGACGGACCCCCCACCTCCAAATCGATCCCGCTCCAGGGTACAGGCCTTGGTGTAACTCTCATTCCTTCGACGATAAACACGAATCCGTCCATCACCCCTGGTGAGACAAAACCGTGACTCATCAGTGAAGAGCACTTTTTGCCACTCCTGTCTGGTCCAGCAAAGGTGGGTTTGTGCCCATAGGCGGCGTTGTTTCTGGTGATGTCTGGTAAGGACCTGCCTTACAACAGGCCTACAAGCCCTCAGTCCAGCCTCTCTCAGCCTATTGCGGACAGTCTGAGCACTGATGGAGGGATTGTGTGTTCCTGGTGTGACTCGGGCAGTTGTTGTGGCTATTCTGTACCTGTCACGCAGGTGTGATATTTGGATGTACCGATCCTGTGCAGGTGGTCTTCCACTGCGAGGATGATCAACTGTCCTTCCTGTCTCCCTGTAGCGCTGTCTTAGGGATCTCACAGTGCGGACATGGCAATTTATTGCCCTAGCCACATCAGCAGTCCTCATGCTTCCCTGCCTCTTAACGACCATTCCACAGGTGTGTAGGTGCATGTTATTCACAAGTTCTGACGCGTGTCTTTAGTTACACAGTGTCACTGACGACATCAGACGTTTCGTTGATTTCTTTGTCTCTTGTTTATTTTCAACATCAAAAACAACGGTTGTTACAGTTTCTTGCATAAATCCACTGTAGTCACGACAAGTCGCTTGCTGTGTTCTGTAGCTTCGATAGATTACAGTTACAACAACTTATTTTACTGTATTCCTTTTAGCTTACTGTCTCACGTTATCACGGTCAAAAGCTTGTGTGCTCCACACCTTTCTGTATCCTTCCGTGTCTTAACAACAACTACAACTAACATGCGTGATAGACATGGAACTGCATAACTGTGGGATGATGTCACAGAACAACACATGAAATGATGTCACAATACAAATTATGTGTATGATACTTAATGCTTAATGCTTAACTAATAAACTGAAATAAGATAAACATAACAACAAATCACAAGAATGAAATATGGCCCTTACATTTCCAGCCCCTAATTGACAGGCAGGAAGACTGACAATTACACACTTTTTTGTTTTGTTGTTTTTTTCTTTTTTTTACAATTGGGCCACAACATTTACTATTGGATTAAAATTTGAATTAACTTTCTTAACACTTTAGAATTAACTTTCTTAACACTTTAAACATTTTTTTTTTTTTAACGGTTTAACTTAAGGTATTCATATTGCTGCGTACCAAATGAAAGGAACATGACTACTTTATAAGGTAATTAACAGTCCATTTCACATATCAGGCACAGCTTATCGATGGGTCTTTCCAGGGTACTGGTTTTAGTTTTGACCAGTACACGCCTCACAAGTCCTTTTTTATCAGGGAACACTTTCGTGATCCGTCCGACGACCCATGAATTTCTTGGAGAAGACTCATCAATTATTAGAACTACGTCTCCAATCGAGAGGTTTTTTCTCACCTGAGACATTTTTGGCGCTCCTGAAGCAAGGGCAAGTATTCACGCACCCATCGCTTCCAGAATAGGTCGGCGAGATACTGAATTTGCTTCCACTTGCGACGTGCGTAAGTGTCCTCTTTTTTGAAAAGACCAGGAGGCAAGTTTGGCTGTTTTTTCATCAGCAGCAGGTGGTTAGGTGTCAGGGGCTCCAGGTCTGTGGGATCGTCTGTAGCGGTGGTAAGGGGACGGTCATTCATTATAGCTTCCACCTCACACAGGAATGTGTGCAAGCTCTCATCGTTTAGTGTTTGTTCTTTTAGTACAGACCTCAAGATTTTTTTAACTGACCTTATCTGCCTTTCCCATATTCCACCGAAGTGAGACCCAGCAGGAGGATTAAATATCCATTGTATCCCCTTTTGCATGAGGACGCCTTCAATTTTTGACTGATTCCACTGTTGGATAGCTTTACGCAATTCAGTCTCAGCGCCTATGAAGTTTGTTCCATTATCACTTCTCATAACTGACACCTGGCCTCTTCTGCACATGAAGCGTCGAATAGCATTTAAGCAGGAGTCTGTATCTAATGACTGCGCGACTTCAATGTGCACGGCTCTTGTTGTCAGACAAGTAAACAATACGCCATATCTTTTAACATTACTTCTACCCCGTTTGACCTCGAAGGGTCCAAAATAGTCTACCCCTACGTTAGTGAACGGTGGGTGATCTGGTGTTATTCTATCGCGTGGCAGTTCTGACATTTTTTGTTCACTATTCTTCGCTCTGATCTTTCTGCATGTCACACAACTGGACAGAAACTTTCTCACAAGGGAATTTGCTGTCGGAATCCAGTATTTCTGCCGCAATTTTAAAAGCATATAATTCCTTCCACAATGTCTGACCTGTTCGTGAGTGTTTCTTAAGATTAAAGTTGTAATGTGTGAGTCTTTGGGTATAATGACAGGGTGTTTTGCATGCTCGGGCATTGCAGACCTACCAAGACGTCCTCCTACTCTTAGCACTCCATCCTGCAGTACTGGATCTAGTTTGGAGAGACAACTGTTTCTTTTTACGGAAGCATTACCCTTTTGTAACATGGAAATTTCGTCTTTGAATTTTTGGTTTTGAACGAACTTAATGACTTCGTTTTCTGCCCTTGTTAAGTCCTTAATTGATAGAGACTTATGGTTTTCTATTATTGAGTTGTTTGCCTGTCCCTTAATCCTTTTCGTTCTCTGTTTAAGCATGTCTTTAACGCAAAGAATCCAGGCAACGGATCTTTTTAACTTATACCAGTCGGAGTGATAGTTAATCAGTTTACTCACGGCATCTGTGCTCTCTGTAGTTTTTACGAGATTCGCTGAGGCTGAGTGTTTAATCTCAATGTCATCCTCTTTCGTCGACAGATCGTGAATGTTTTCAGGCCATTTACTCTCTGGTGTTTTAAGAAAGGGCGGACCATGGATCCAATTGTTGGTTTTCATGAATTTTTCACAGGAAACTCCTCTGGAAGCAGCGTCGGCTGGGTTTTTTAAAGTGTTGACGTACCTCCACTGCTGTGGCTTGGTTGACTCTCGTATGATGGAGATTCTGTTAGCGACAAAGGTTTTGAAGCGAAGTTTTTCATTAACAATGTATCTCAAAACAGTTGTGCTGTCGGTCCAAAGCACAGAGTCCAGCAGTTCTATTTCCAGTTGACCTTTCAGCATTTTGTCGTTGTTTACGGCGACCACTGCCGCTGTCAATTCCATTCGGGGGATAGTAGTTTGTTTCAAGGGCGCTACGCGAGAATTCCCCATCATGAATGCACAGTGTGTAAGTCCATCAGCATTTACTAACCTAATATATGAGACAACTCCATATCCCATTTCACTTGCATCTGAGAAGTGGTGAAGTTGTGCTGTATTTGTGACTCCAAAGTCAACTGGTTTTACGCATCTTGCTACACTAAACTCAGACAATTGATGCAACTCGTGTAGCCAGGCCCTCCATCGTTTTATAAATTGTTCGGGAATGTCATCGTCCCAAGCGAGTCTCTCTTTACATAACTGCTGCATTAAAATCTTAGCTGGCAGTATGACTGGTGCAAGGAAGCCTAAGGGGTCATAAATTGAACTAGTGACTGACAAGATTCCTCTTCTAGTCACAGGCCGCTCTTTTAAACTAATCTTGAACTTGAGCGTGTCTGAATTAATACACCACAGCACCCCTAGAGCCCTCTCAACAGGGAGTACGTCTTTACTCAGATCTAAGTCCCTCATGTCTTTAATTCTCTCACCCTCAGGGATGGAAGCTAGCAATGTACGACTATTACTTGCCCACTTGGTGAGGTGAAACCCTCCACTTGCGCACAGTTTGGTGAGATTACTATATAGCGCAACTGCTTGACTATGACTAGAGACAGACTTCAAGCAGTCGTCTACATAAAAGTTTTTAAGTACTGTGTTGACTGCCTCGGCAGATGCATTGCTGCGGTTTTCTTCTGCTGTTTTCCTAAGGGCGAAGTTAGCTACACTTGGAGATGATTTTGCACCAAACAAATGAACAACCATTTTATACTCAACCAAGTCCTGACTCACGTCTCCGTTCGGCCACCACAGGAAACGCAACAAGTCTGTGTCCTTTTCCGGAACTCTGACCTGATAGTACATGGCTTCCACTTCTGCCATCATGGCAACTTCTTCTTGTCTAAAGCGTGCGAGCACCCCAATGAGTGAGTTTGTCAGGTCGGGTCCCTGCAGAAGCTCGCTATTTAATGATATTCCCTGATAGCTAGCAGCACAGTCAAAGACTACCCTTAGCTTTTTCTTTTGAGGATGGTACACACCATGGTGAGGTATGTACCACACCTGCCCGTCTTGTCGACTTAGGTGGGGTGTGGGGACCTTGACTGCATGACCCTTCTCAAACATGTCATTCATGAAGTTTAAATACTCTTTGTGAAAGGAGCGGTTATGCTTAAACTTCCGTTTGAGGTTCAGTGCGCGCTGCATGGCTGCGCTTCGGTTATTGGGGCATTTGAATAGCTGCTTTCTTAAATGGGAGACCGATGTAGAAGTGATTATCGGTAAATTGCAGGGAGTTAGTTACAGAGTCTAAAAACTGATAGTCCTCTTGTGACAACTCAGCTTTGTCATCACAGTTCCGTTCAGGAAAATCATGGTTGTACTGTTGTATCAGCATTTGTTCCACACTTTCGATGGAGACTCTGTTGACTGCAACGCTCACTTGCTCATTGTCACATGTGCCTTTCTCGACCGACTCTCGAAGAGGTCCATTGATGGTCCATCCAAGAACAGTCTTTACTGCATATGGCCCATTGTGCCTGCTGTTAATTACTCGCCATGGTTCTAGGAGCCTGTGCTCTTTGTTACCTATGAGAATTTCAACTCCAGCATTAATGTAAGGCAGTTTTACTTCGCTGAGGTATGGCCACTTATCAATGTCGTGCTGTTGTGGAATATTTTCCACTGAGACTGGGATACTCTTTTGTGTGAACACTTTGGGGAGTTCAACAAAGGTGTTTTCTTCCAGACTGCTAACCTCTAGATCAGTAAGCACATAGCTTTTTACTTGTTTCTTTGCGTTCAGGGTGCTTAACATGATGTCAATTTTTTTACCTTGTACGTTTAATCGCCTTGCTAGTGACTCTGTACAAAATGTAGCAGAGCTACCTGGGTCCATAAAGGCGTATACTTTTACTGTCTTGTTGCCCTTTTTGGACTTTATTTTAACAGGTACTATGGAGAGAATACAGTCATCTCCAGCCCCGATACATGCACTCGTTTCGTGACTCGCTGCAACAGGCAATGTTTGAACTGGTTCGGTTTCGTCAGCCTTTACGATCGCTTGAGCTGTGTCCTTTGCTGCAATGTGTAGCATGCGAGGATGTTTCTTTGAGCACAACTGACATGTAATTTTCTTCGTGCAGTCTTTGCTTAAATGTCCTTTTACTAAACAGCCAAAGCAGAATCCATTCTTTTTTAGAAAGTCCAATTTGACCTTATATGTCTCATTGTTAAACTTGTGGCATTCGTCTAGGGTATGATCTTGCTCACAGGATGCACAAGGTTTAGTGAAGGCACTAATAACTAATGCACCACTACTCTTTACTGTGATTGAGTCTCTATGATTTTTACCAACCTGTTTTACGCCGGTCGCAAAGCTGCTGCCCCTCTTTTCTTCAGTTTTTTGCTTGAATCCTGGAGAGGATTTGCTGCTGTGTTTTTTACCACTAGTCGTTGTACCACTAGTCGAAACGTTCAGGTCTCCAAAAAGTGGGTTAGACATTGCCTTTGCTTCTCGTTCTACGAATTTCATCAGCTGCACAAACTTAGCTGTTTCTTCATTGCGCTCTTCGTACTCGTATACGTGGCTTCTCCATTTTTCACGCAGTTTGTAATGCAGTTTTGAGGCAACACCTCTCAAGTTGGTAGCATTGTCTAGCTCATCCATGTAGTTAATGCTTGACATGGTATTGTAACATTCTACTAGGAACAGGGAGAAAGTTTTTAGCGACTTTCCGTCCTCTGACTTTATTTCCGGCCAGTTGAGTGCCTTTTGCATCAGCGTTGTAGCGATTATTTGTCTATTTCCGAAATTGTCATGTAACAGTTTCATAGCCTCTGCGTAGCCACGATGTTCTGGCATGAGCAGGCAGCTTCTCACTAGGTTCTTAGGCTGTCCTTCAGTATACTGCTCGAGAAAGAACAGCCTATCATGATTGCTATCAGTGTTGGTTTCGATGGCGTGTTTAAAGGCTCTTACGAAGGACGTGAACTCAAGAGGGTCACCATAGAATGGAGGAACGTTGCGCGAGGGTAAGGAATGTTGCCTCTGACTCTTTGCAAACATTTCTGTAAGATCTGCCTGGAGTGGCATCCTACCCTGAGGCTCCACTATGTCAGTGTTGTAAAGTGAGTGTTCGTTACCTTGGGTGGGCCGTTCCATTAGGGTGCTTGACATTATGGCTTTGGCACTCACTGGGATGCTTAAGTGGGTTGCTCGAAGGCGTGATGGCAGCTCGAGGTATTCCGTTGCCGAACTGTGGTTGCAGTGGTCGTTTTGCTCTGGTTCCGAGGGGCGTGCACCACTCGTTTCGACGACCACGCTCCGTCTGGCAGGATGTTGTTTTTTGCGGTTCTGGTAAGAATTTAGTTCAGCATCGGCCATTGCAAGCGCCGTTTCCATTTCCAGCCTTTCCTTTTGTGCCTTTAATTGTGCTTGTTTAGCCTTTAGTTGTGCTTCCTCAACCTTTAGTCTTGCTTTCAATTGCTCTTCCTCAGCCTTTAATTGTGCTTCCTCCAGCTCCAGCGCCTGCCGATCTCTCAAAGTTGCTGCTTTAGCCAGCAAAGCTGCTCTGTTGGCTTCTGCCTTTTTTAGTCGAGCCTCGGATGCTGCTGACGTTAAGGACCTCTTAGATGCCGCTGACGTTACGCTTCCTTGCCTTTGGGGGGCGGGCGTCTTACGCTCCGCCATTGACACACTGTCGTTTGGCGAAACTCCATCGTCAACTGTTTGAGACAGCTTAAAGCGATTACTAGTGTCCGCGATCCACGACTCCACTCTTATCATGAATTCTGTGCAGCGCGTTAATCTAGGGTGATACCAGTGGTGCTGATCGGTTTCACGCTCTTCATCCTTTGCACACGATCGCACTGTTACATTACTTTCAATAAAGTCATTTAGCAGCGCTTTGTATTGGCGGCGCTTGGCTTTAACGTCATGCAAATTACAAGCATTGTCCATAAGCGCCTCTAGTTCATTGTATAATACAGTCAACTGACTCCACTTGCCTTCTCTGGCGCTCTTCAGTTTGTCGAGCACCATCACCTGCTCAGATTCGGCGATAGCGGCGTTGTCCTCGCCGTGTGACATGGTGAAGTTTAAGGCAGGCAAGTCCTCTTCTCGCTTTCGGTTTCGGTTGATGCGCGTTTTTGAAGTCGCACGCGCGCTCTTCACAATCTTAAATCACTTATCTTCATTTCTGCGGCGGAGCAAGCTTTTGACTTTAATGTAGGAGCATGTTATTCACAAGTTCTGACGCGTGTCTTTAGTTACACAGTGTCACTGACGACATCAGACGTTTCGTTGATTTCTTTGTCTCTTGTTTATTTTCAACATCAAAAAACAACGGTTGTTACAGTTTCTTGCATAAATCCACTGTAGTCACGACAAGTCGCTTGCTGTGTTCTGTAGCTTCGATAGATTACAGTTACAACAACTTATTTTACTGTATTCCTTTTAGCTTACTGTCTCACGTTATCACGGTCAAAAGCTTGTGTGCTCCACACCTTTCTGTATCCTTCCGTGTCTTAACAACAACTACAACTAACATGCGTGATAGACATGGAACTGCATAACTGTGGGATGATGTCACAGAACAACACATGAAATGATGTCACAATACAAATTATGTGTATGATACTTAATGCTTAATGCTTAACTAATAAACTGAAATAAGATAAACATAACAACAAATCACAAGAATGAAATATGGCCCTTACAAGGTGCATGTTAATTAATTGATTATGGTTAATTGAACATGCATGGAAAACATGATTAAACCCTTTACAATGAAGATCTGTAAAGTTATTTGGATTTGTACAACATTATTGTTGAAATACACAGTCCTGAAAAACAGGCGTTTCTTTTTTTGCTGAGTTTATATCATTATGTTAACTTCTGCACTAAGTAAAATACACAGAAACATTCCACCTTAAAAGTTGCCAGAGAATGTAGCTGTGTTGCTAGCTTATGCTAACTAATGAAATTAAAATGCATAGAAAAAAATTTGGGAACATATAAAAAGGTAACATCGGTGATCAATTGTATTGTGTGTGTTACTGGTCCTGAGATAACTGTGTGTACACACATGCGTGTCTCATAAGTGTTCTGGTTCATAAAGAAATATCACTACAGCTCTGGTAAAAATATCTAGATCACATTAATTGTTTGTTAGTTTTCCTGATGTTGGGGCTGCTATAATTAGGTATTTACCAGATATAAGATATGTGTATAATAATATCTGTCATGATCAGCAGCAGGTGCCTTTCTACTAATATGGTGACCATCAGAAAATACATTGAGTATCAGATACGCTCTGTTTTAAAGTTATTGTTTATTAATCTTGTCTGCTGAATTTAGACACACTGTGAGGTTAATACTGCTAACTGTAGCTTGTACTGGCTTTCAGTAGCAAAAGACATGTTGTGTGTGAATATAAGAGTGTTATTTTCACCATAGCCTTAATTTCACCTGTTTAGTAAATATAAAGTGATATTATTCATATAAAATTAAAAACCGAACTGATATGGAGTTACATCTTTGGGCGATGTGTAAAACATTTTTAGGTTAGTGGCTAATGGCTAACAGTTAGCCTTCTTTAACAATCAATTTTGGTTTTCCTTTGATATAACTGAACATTTACAATATTACAGTCGACCAGTTGCTGCAGAAAAATCCCTTTTTTCATATGTTATGTTCATGAGAATACAGGTTCAAAACGCAGGAAAAACGGCTGTGAAATGCCTTATAACATCCCCAACATAAGTGGATTAAAAGAGGGTATTTTTTGCCCAACCATTTTTGGTATCTGTATAATGAATGGTTAGGACAATGCACGTCACCAAAGGGTCGTTCCAGGGCAGTTTATTTAATAATTAGCACTCATCCGGCAGGACAACTTGTATTTTCTCCTTGTAACTGTGAAAAGAACTTAAAATGGGCCATTGTTTTTAATCGTATGCATAAATTTAGAACCATTAGTATCATTTAAATCTGTAAAGGGTCTACATTTATTTATGTACACTCACAATATTCATAAAACACTGTGTTTTTGTAAAATAAAGAAAATGAACAGGGTCGCTTTTAGCCGTCTCAGTCTCCGCTCTCTCACATCTTTCTGAAACGCGTCACTAAAATGAACTGAAACACCGCGAATACTGCACACACAGACATGAGAAATATATCTACAGAAAGCTTAAAGGATCTACTTTTAAATGAAGCAAGTTAAATCAAATACAAATATTCTCAGTTTATGTAATCTGTATAAAACCAATGAGAGGTACAGTCTGTCTATATGATAATAGCCTGACACAGGACACGCCCACACGCTAGTCACAGAGAAACAGTCAGGGTAATCTACATACAAGGCCACGCCCCCAACACGTGCGCGCGCGCGCGCACACACACACACGCACACACACACAGACTCAGTGAGTTCTCTGAGCGTGTGGAACGTGTCATGTGCTGTACAGGTTTCTGAAGCTCTACAGATGTTCTGGACAGTGGGAGGAGTTTAAAAGTCTTATATAATCCTTATTCTGTTAATAGAAAACTGATACTTTATTTTTCCTTGTTTTGGCTTTGGCCAGCTTATATGTAAATAAAATACTTAGATATTACACTTCTATCAATAAGTAAAAGATTATACATTATAAGATAATTAATTAAATGTCTTGGAGTCAGATATTTAAATCACAAAGTTAAAACACACATTTAACCTTCAGCTGACCTTGTACTCCATTGTGGTACTTGTTACTGTACAAAAGTCATCCTCGCTCTACAGCACTTGTGTACATGTGTATAAGACTTTTACACAGTACTGTACATTTTATTTACTGTAAAATTTTATTTAGTAATAAATTATCAGTCAGTAATATTGTTTATTAAAGACACGAGTTTTGATTCTCCTCAAAAGTAACGTTTTAGGCCTGAAATTAGTAGAACTTGGTTTAAATTATTAATGTGTTTGTTTTTCACCCTGATTCAGACTTTTACTTCCTTGATTCTGTAGTAATATAGATCTATAGTATTATATAAAGGTCTAGTGTTATTAAACAAAGATTATGGAGAAACAAGTTTATTGTCCCTGTATAGTGCACTATAAGTCTGTTAGAGAACCATTTTGTAGACTCACCATCTTAAAATAAAATAATAAACCAGGATGTAAATGTGTTGATCAAGTGTGTGTCATTGTGTCTCTGCAGGTTGCGTGAGTGTGGTGTCTCAGATGAAGGCTGTGCTGCTCTGACTTCAGCTCTGAGATCAAACCCCTCACACCTGAGAGAACTGGATCTGTCATGGAATAATAGCCTAGGAGACTCAGGAGTGAAGTGTGTCTCTGCTGTACTGGAGAATCCTGACTGTAAACTGGAGACACTGAAGTAAGATCATCTCTCTGAGAGTCACATGACCTGCTCCTCAGTAAGACACATTCTCTAATAGTGAGACTGAAGCAGAAGTTTTAGGTTCATCATCAATGTCCTGAGAAGGAAGATTGTTTCTTTTCACTGCACACTGATGATTTGTCACAGAGTCTTTGGGTCAGATGTACGTATGTGAGAAGCTACAGCACAAAACCTGACTTGATGCGACTGCAGTGTGTCTGAAATGACTGTAACATTTACTACAACACTGTAACTAATCACACAAACTGCAGCTGAGACACAAACTAACTGCACTGTGTGAGCTGCAGGGTTTAAAAGCAGCAGTGACATTCTCAGAAATAAACATTAGTTTTGTTAGTGAGGATTATTTCACTACATCTGTGTCTATCTGCTATGAACAGGGTTGCTAGATCTGTTACAGAAACAGACAAATGGACAAGTAGTAATAAACCCATGCAGTTTTCGTTATTAGTTCTTTCTTTAACATTTTAAAATAGTCTTATATTATTTCACATTTTATCATAAATACAGAACTTAAATCCATTTATACAGTAACACAGAGCTACTGTGTAAGTGGCTCTGTGTAGAATGCTCTCTCTCTCTCTCTCTCTCTCTCTCTCACACACACACACACACACACACACACACACACACACACACACACACACACGGCTTGTCTTGAAGTTTATATCCTGAGAGTGTGTAGTGTGTGTCATTGTGTTTCTGCAGGTTGTTGCATTGTGGTGTCTCAGATGAAGGCTGTGCTGCTCTCGCTTCAGCTCTAAAATCAAACCCCTCACACTTGAGAGAACTGGATCTGAGTGGGAATAAAATAGGAGACTCAGGAGTGAAGTGTCTCTCTGCCCTTAAGGATGATAAACATTACAAACTACAGACACTAAGGTGAGTAATGATCTCTTTATATAAACACTGAAACATTAACAGACTGATTAGCATTATTTTGTACATTATCATTAGCTTGTGCATTTCTCTTCAGTTATAGTAAATATCAGATTACAGAGTTAAAATTTCACATTATTCTATTTAATCAGACTTTTTCTGACAATTATCTTTAATGCTGTTTGGTGTTGATTTAAACTTCATGTGAAAGCAGAAGACAGGGAGTCAGACAGAGTTTACAAAACATCCCACCTGAGTGCATGAGAGTGATTGTAAATGAACAGCTGGTCTCCTTGTGACACCCTGCTATCTCTGACTTCATACTGCTGCTTCTGTCTGAATAAGATGATCTCAGCTTTTCCCTGTTTCTGATAAGCAGCAGAGTTTCTCCTCAACTCTCATAAAAACTCATGAAAATCATATTTAATGCCACACTTCCACAAATATTAGATTTAATCAGCTACTTTACTCACTCTGACACTCCTTCCAACTCTCCACCTCCTCACCGTGTCTTCTGTCATTCCTGTAAAATTCATTCCACAAGGCGCCTCCGAGTGGCGCAGTAATAAAGTGCTCGCCCTATCATCCGGGGATCTCTGGTTCGATCCCTGGGTGATGCTGTTACCTCTCACAGCCGGAGACCTAGAGAGAGCTAATTGGCCGAGCTCTCTCAGAGGGGAGGGATGAGAGGTACTTTGTGCTCCCACATTAATTAGGCTCTACAGCCAATCAGGGGCATCTGTGAGCTCACGCACGTGGAAGAAGCACCTAGCGCTTTCCTCCGAGTGTGTTACTATGCCCCTAACGATGCGTAAGCAAGCAGTTCGAAAAGATGCGGTTGGAGGAAACACGTTATAGTCTTCGGCCCTCCCAGCTGAATGGTAGTAGTAGCCTTAATGTGGGAGCCCCCTAGTGACGGGGAGGAATTGGCTACGACTAAATTAGGGAGAAAATCTGAGAAAAAATCCAAAAAAAAAAAGTTACTTTATAAAAAGCTCTAAAGCCTGTGATTGTATAAGACCAGTGATGTGATGATAAATGTCTGCTCACTTTCCTGGTAGAACTTGTAAAAGTTCTCATTTGTTTTAGCTAAATGGTATAACTCGGATATTGTACATGTATGAATAAATGTTAAATAAAATTATCAACAGAAAATGTAATGTTTCTCTTGGAGCAGAGATGATTACATGCTGTTGATCATGAAGTACAAAAATCCAGTTTGTGTTTATTGATTCAGATGTTTTTTCTTTTATTTTTAGTTTCTCATGAACATCTGTGTGTGAGGTGAAGACTCCAGTGTTCCTGCATTTCTATGTTGGGGAACAGACAACACAATCCTTTAATTATAACTAATTAAACAGACTCAGAGACGTTGTGTGTGTTCAGTGGCCTTCCCAGTTACAGGATCAGAATTCAGTAGAACACCTTTAGCGTGTGGGAGAACAGGAGATTCACAGCACGAAGGAGCACCTGAAGAACCTACAGGCTCCCTGCGACCCTGAATACAAGATTAAGCGGTAATGATGATGAGTGAGTGAGAGTGTATCAGATACCTTTTGAAAAAATACAGTATATAAACACAATGTAATCACTTTTTCAGTTTCATAAGTTTCTTTAAGTAGCATTTTTACACAAATTTTACACAAAAAATTTTATCAAACATTTAAAAACTAATTCATCTAACAACAGTTCTAAAATTATTATGCTGATTTTAATTTATTAACATTTATCCATGTTAATTTATATTTCTATATTAACACTGTGTGTGTAATTATCAGAAGGAACATTCTGTACTCTGTATCATACTGTTTATGTAAACCAGACTCTCCTGTAAATCAGCAGTAATAAAGTACTTGGCTCAGTGCTGGAATATTACTCTACCCCTGTAGTGTGTGTTCGACTGTGTTCTGAAAGATGTGGTGGATTTGCTCATGTGCTCCACCTTTGTTCTTCATAACCTCTCCCCAACTCTCCACCTGCTCCGCAGTATATTTACTTTTGTTACCTTTCAAATAACTTTAGATTGAGAGCTGCAGTCTGACTCTTTCTCTCTCAGCTCACAGTTAACTTTTACTGATACATCCTGATATTAAGATAAGAGCGTATTTGCTTAGAAGCACATACACAAAAAAAAAATGCAATAGTTTTGTAAAACAAACATTTTTATTAACTCCTTTAACACTCTATTCAATCAGTTTAATATGCAGTACAGTGTTCCTACATTGTCAGGTTACGAACCACTCGATCACCATCCTGAGAAACACACACTGTATATCACAGAGCTGATTCACTTCTGGATACTGATTGGTCAGAAATTGTTGATGTATTTTCTGTAACAGAAGCTCTGACTATAGTGCAGGTTTATATTAAAGCACTTATTCTATTATTATTTCTATAGTAACACGTCATTCACAGGGATTCACAGCTGCACACAAATTAATTACAAAATAAATATAAATACAGTGTATTTTTCAGTCAGTAGTCTCCTGTCTTTCTTCAGTAAATTCTGTCACCAGATGAACAAGGAACTGAAAGGGTGAGTATCGGGGTCGAAAGAGGAAAAAGTGTAACATCATCTGGTGCAGCACTGTACAAAACTCTCATTTATGTTATTCTTTAGTTGGAGTTTTAATATTCTTCCTGTTAATTGTGTGTTTGTGATTCATAAATGAAAGGCTCGCCACATGTTAACTGTACATGATCTGACACACACAGATACCTTTAACACCACCTTAACTTTTAAACAACTGCTCATGCCACTTTCATGTGGCTGTGCTACAATGTCATTTAAATTCTTCCCAATAGACATTTACTCCACTCTTCAGTCCAGTAGCCAGACAACACAGAATGGCGGTGTGTAAAATAACCCTAGTGGTGAGGAAGGTAAAGAGGACAAAGGCAGAGCAGAGGACAAAGCGGTGGAAGCTGAGAAAGGAAGAATGTTGTGTAGTCTTTAGGGAGGAGTTGAGACAGGCTATGGGTGGTCAGGAGGTGCTTTCAGTTGACTGAACAACTACAGCCAATGTGATCAGGGAGACAGGTAGGAGGGTACTTGGTGTATCATCAGGTAAGGGAAAAGTGGACAAGGAGACTTGGTGGTGGAATGAGGAAGTCCATGTCACATGCCAGCCAGACCAATCCAGCACCTCCAGATCCTAAACTCCACTCCAGGTTTTTTCTTCCTGCAAGCTCACCTGCCACTCACGCACACCTGAACTCAATCAGGTAATCATCTCTAGGCTTTTTAAGCAGCACGAGAGAACCATTCAGTGCCGCAGTATCTCACTCGTGTGCCTCGCATTTATTTTGTCAGCAAATTCAGTTTAACCTACCCTGTTATCATTTGGAGGAAATATCGTTTTTAGTCATGCCTAAGGCTCAAGCCCACCTGGTCCTTGGACGCCCCTGGCTAATTCGCCATAACCTGCAAATAGACTGGCAAAACGACGCCATCCTGAGATGGAGCTCTCTTTGTCTAGCCTCATGCCTCAAGTCTGCACTCAGTCCCGCTTTAGTAACAATCCCCTCTGAGGAGTTCCCTGACATCTCCTTGGTCCCAAATGACTTCGCAGATCTCAGAACAGTCTTTAGTAAGTCCCTGGCGACTTCTCTTTCACCACATCGACCCTACGATTGTGTCATCGACCTCCTTCCGGGCACAAGTCCACCCCAGGGACGCCTCTACTCATTCTCACAACACGAAAGGGAGGCCATGGACAAGTACATCTCCGAATCATTAGCCGCCGGCATCATCCGACCTTCATCATCACCCGCCAGGGCTGGCTTCTTCTTCGTGGCCAAAAAAGACGGGTCCCTGCATCCCTGTATCTATTATAGGGGGCTTAACGACATTACAGTTAAAAACCGGTATCCCCTACCCCTGATGTCTACCGCCTTTGACCTCCTACAGGGGGCCCAAATCTTTACCAAGCTGGACCTTGGCAGTGCCTATCACCTGGTTAGAATCAGGGAGGGAGACGAGTGGAAGACCGCCTTCAACACCCCGTCCGGTCATTATGAATATCTTGTAATGCTGTTCGGATTAGCCAACGCCCCGGCGGTCTTTCCAAGCCTTCGCCAACGACGTCCTTAGGGACTTCATCAACGTATTTGCTTTCGTTTACCTGGATGACATCTTAATCTTCTCCCGCTCCTTAGAGGAACATTCTAGACATGTTCGCCAGGTGCTTCAGAGGCTTCTAGAGAATCAGCTCTTCGTCAAGGCTGAGAAGTGCGAATTTCATTGCAACACAGTTTCTTTTCTGAGTTTCATAATTGGCCCTTCAAAGATCCAAATGGACCCTGCCAAGCTGCGAGCTGTCACTGACTGGCCCCTCCCAACCACACGTCAAGACCTCCACCGCTTCTTGGGTTTCGCCAATTTTTACAGGCGATTTATCCGCAACTATAGCTCGGTAGCCATGCCACTCACCTCCCTGACCTCAGTAGAGAGTCCTTTTGTCTAGACAGACCAAGCCGCTGAGGCATTTCAGGAACTGAAGAGACACTTTACCTCAGCCCCCATTCTCCAACAGCCCGATCCTTCCCTTCAGTTTGTTGTTGAGGTGGACGCCTCAGATTCTGGTGTAGGGGTGGTACTATCACAACGGTCACCCATGGACAACAAGCTACACCCCTGCTGTTTTTTCTCTCGCCGACTTTCGCCCACCGAAGTGAACTACGACATTGGTGATTGAGAACTACTGGCGGTGAAACTGGCATTAGAGGAGTAGAGGCACTGGCTAGAGGGGACTGAGACCCCGTTTCAGGTCTGGCCAGACCACAAAAACCTGGAGTATCTCAGGACAGCCAAACGCCTCCATTCCCGACAGGCAAGGTGGTCCCTATTCTTTTCGCGTTTTAATTTCTCCCTATCCTACCGCCCAGCTTCAAAGAACACTAAACAGGATGCACTCTCCCATCAGTTCTCTCCAGTCCACAACCAAGTATCCGAAGCCACCATTTTGCCCCCTCGATGTCTGGTAGGGGCAGCATTACTAGATGTCGAGTCGCGAGTCAGGACGGCGCTCAACCAGGAATCCGGCCCTTGTGGAAAAAAATTATTGAACTATAATTGAAGTTGTGTGGAAGGTACCAAATACTCAGAAGGCCTTAGTTCAAGAGGCCTTAATCCTCACAGCCTGCACGACAAATTGAGGAAGTGAGAAAAACATGCAGGCAGAAGGCAGGAGTTAGATAATAGAGCAATAAGATAAGAAAACTAACATCAGGAAAAATAATAATCTGTAATCTTTAATAATAATACTAATAATATTTACTACGTTTACGCTTAAGATGATTAACGATGGTTTGGTAATGTAAATTAAAGAAAATGTGCAAAGTGTGAACCAAGAACAACCCGTACACACAGAGTGCAAGAAGTTGTGCAACTTTATTGGAATGGAAAATTCAGAAAGTGCAGGCAGTGATCCAAAATATAAAAATAAACTTTCGGTTCTGCTTTAATTGGGACAAAGTGCAAAAAAGCCAGACTTCTGCTTTGAAAAACAGATAAACAAGATCAGATTTATCAAATTGTTAAGAAAAATATAAGAAGTATATCAGGTAAATTGTTGAAGTAAAACACAATTTCCAGGTGGCGGACTAGGCCCATCAGAGCTCGAATCAGACGCAAATTGTGACGATTTGGGTAAGGGAAGGTGTAGCCACCTGCTCCCAGAAGAAATCTTAGACGAGAAGATGGACGAGAAGAGCGCTGCCTGCGAACTAGAACAATAAATATTTTAGAACAATAAATAGTATATATATATATATATATATATATATATATATATATATATATATATATATATATTAAAGAAAACCTGAACAAATGCACTTTGCACATATTAAAAAACAATATAACAAAACAAAGCATACTGCAACATGCACAACTACATTTTACTTTACCAACCAGTAACCAAATTAAACTAATATTGTAATATATACCTATATGTATACATGTAATCACGTAACCTTGATTTTAGTAGTGTAAGTTCAAAACTGGCAAATAATCATGCAATGATCAGATTAATGTGATTGTTTAAACTAACCTTAAATTCCCATATAATACGGGAATAATAAGTACGTAAACAAAAATTAAATACTAACAAACATGATCAATTGATTGAATTAATCTGATTAAAGTCATTTCAATACTTTAATCAGATTTAAGCTGATTAAATATACCTCAATGCTTATCTCAGTTAAAATATAAGGGAAAAAATCATTAAAATAATCTGTTAAATTAATTAGTTATAAGCATAATCTAAATGAATAACCAGAACATATGTTAAAGATGGTAAAGTACTAATAGACAAATAATTCCTATAAATGTCTCTAGAATAGCTAAAATCTCTAAAATATATAATGGACAGTTAAAAACAAATAAGACAAAATATACTGTGATGAGAATAATAAAAAAATTAAATATAATTATGAAAATAAAACACTTACACATCTTGATGAGGAAATTTCAGAAAAATTGATTGCGGCTTCAACAAAACCTCAAGTCACCAGCGGTGGTCAATGCTCTGGTCAAGAAACAGGAACAAACCAAATTTTCTCCAAAAAAGGGAAAGCATAAGACTTCGTAGGCCCAGACTTATATAAATATGAGATGAAAAAACAAAAAAAGGAAAAAAGGAGATTATGCAATTGGGAGGCGCTACATCGACCTAACCTAGGCAAAATTGGCTTACATCTAATAAATATTAAGTGATTTCTTGACTTAAGGAGGAGCAAACAATGATGTAAGTGTTAAATGAAGGTATATAAACCATGTAAAATTAGGGAAGTTAGAGGAGGTGAGAGATAGACAGCTTCGCAGTTTGTCTGTTTGTCTTTTGTCTGGCTGGCCCAGTGCTGTCCATTTACTTTTGGCTGCAATAAACTCTTTTGCTATTTCAGTGCTTGAGTAGTTATTGATTTTGTTTTGGAAATTTGGCATAGTACACAAAAAATTTGCCACGACACCCTCCAGAGACACAAACAGGCAAGCTCTTTGTCCTGGGAGCAGAACGACCTGGTGTCCTGAAATGGGGGCATGGCTCGAGGCTGGCCTGCCACCCGGGGGCAGCACGCACATTAGCCCTTGTCCAGCAGTGGTTCTGGTGGCCCACCATGAGAGACGACATCCGCCGCTTTGTGAGTGCCTGCGATGTCTGCGCAAGGAATAAGACCAGCAATAAGCCGCCCGCTGGCCATCTCAGACATCTTCCAATCCCACATAGACCCTGGCCCCACATAGCTCTTGATTTCGTCACCGGACTCCCCGAGTCCCAAGGTCACACCTGTGTTCTCACAGTAGTGGATCGTTTCTCGAAGGCGGCTCACTTCGTTCCCCTGTCTAGTCTCCCCACCGCCAAGGAGATGGCAGAACTACTAGTCACTCATGTTTCCCGGCTTCATGGACTCCCGACGGACATTGTATCGGACCGTGGGCCCCAGTTTGCAGCTTAATTCTGGGCTGCCTTCTGTAAACTTATCGGTGCCACACCCAGTTTATCTTCGGGGTATCATCAACAGACTAATGGCCAGACGGAGCGGGCCAACCAGGACCTGGAGACAGCCCTCCGTTGTATGACCTCAAAGAAGCCACGTTCCTGGAGCCGAATGCTCCCGTGGATCGAATACGCCCACAACTCCTTACCCACATCGGCTACCGGCCTCTCGCCGTTTCAGTGCTGTCTCGGGTAACAGCCTCCCCTGTTCGCCTTGCAGGAGGAGGAGGTTTCGGTCCCTTCTGCTCAAGCCTTCATTCATAGATGCCGGAGAACTTGGCTAAACGCAAGGTCGAAGATCCGTCAGGCTGTCTCAGCCTTTAAACAACAAGCCGACCGGCGCCCTATCGAGTGGGTCAAAGGGTCATGTTGTCCGCTCGTAATATCCCCCTCAAGACCATCTCTCGGAAACTGACCCCCAGGTTTTTTGGCCCATTCACAATCATTAAAGCCATCAACCCCTGCACTGTCAGACTCACCCAGCTCCTCCTCCCCAAGTTATCGATGGTGGTGAGGCATTCACCGTACGAAGACTGTTGAAGGCTAGACGACGAGGTAGGGGCCTCCAGTACCTAGTAGATTGGGAGGGCTATGGCCCAGAGGAGAGAAGCTGGGTTCCGTCAAGATTTATTTTGGACCCATCCCTCATTGAGGATTTTCACCAACAACATCTTGGGACCCTAAACTGCACTCCAGGTTTTTTTTTCCTGCAAGCTCACCTGCCACTCACGCACACCTGAACTCAATCAGGTAATCATCTCTAGGCTTTTTAAGCATACCGAGAGAACCATTCAGTACCGCAGTATCTCACTCGTGTGCCTCGCGTTTTTGTCAGCAAATTTGGTTTAACCTAGCCTGTTATCGACCCTGCCTGTTTCTCGGATTTCTCCCTCGTCTGCGCCCTATTGCCAGTACTTCTGTTATTGTCGGACTGATTTATGTGTATGACCTCGCATGCTCACAGGACTTTAGATTTTTACTCACGATTTGGATTTGTTCGCTTCCACTGCTAGAATTCCCGGATATCAACCCCAGCCTGATTAAAAGACGATTCTCCTAGCCACCACCTCTCCTTCTTCGTCAAACCAGCTATTCCTCCGACGCGGGCACTTCCGCATTAGAGCTCTCTTGTCTTCGTGGACCGCAGAAACAACATTCCTGCTATGCGCCGACCTCCGCTTTCGCTGAGGAAAACAAACCGCTGCCTTCCACTCTCGAGCCACTACACACTAAGCGGATTGACAACGAGAAAACGCTTGCAACAACCCGAGAGGATTCTCCGCGTTCAGCTCTGGGTTTGTGGAGATTCCCTTGCGTCACAGCCCCGCCTCCTCTTTCATTACTAAAGGCTTCCTCGCTCTCCCAGTCACTAAGCACACCCAGTCACTGCTTCTCTCGCCTGCTCCTGCTGCGCCTGTTTACCCAAGCCTCAGCCTATCCAATAAAGAACAAAGAAACACTATCTTTTACCAATTTCATCACTGTTTGTCTGCTATTGGGTTCACCCCTGTTTAGCCATCTCGTAACCACCTCTGACAGTCCAGGAGTGTATACAGGGAAAGAGGCTAGCTAAGAAGAAGTGGGACACTGAGAGGACTGAAGAGAGTAGATAGGAGTACAGGGAGATGCAGAGTAAGGTGAAGGTAGAGGTGGCAAAGGCCAAACAAACAGCATATGAAGACTTGTATCCTAGGCTGGGCAGTAAAGAGGGAGAGGTGGATCTGGACAGGTTGGCAAGGCAGAGAGATAGAGATGGGAAGGATGTGCAGCAGGTTAGAGTGATTAAAGATAGAGATGGAAATGTACTTACAGATGCCAGAAGTGTGATGGGAAGATGAAAGGAGTACTTTTTTTGATTTGATGAATGAGGAAAACAAAAGAGAACAAAGAGTAGAAGAGGTGACTGTTGTGGAACAGAAAGTAGCAAATATTACTAGAAGTGAGGTGAGAAGGGCGTTGAAGATGATGAAGTGTGGAAAGGCTGTTGGTCCTGATGACATACCTGTGGAGGTATGGAAGTGCTTAGGAGAGGTGGCAGTTTCTGACAAGTTTGTTTAACAAGATCTTGGATAGTGAGAGCATTCCAGAGGAATGGAGGAGAAGTGTATTGGTCCCGATTTTTAGGAACAAGGGAGATGTGCAAAGTTGTGGCAATTATAGAGGTATAAAGCTAATGAGCCATACAATGAAGCTGTGGGAAAGAGTACTGGAAGCTATTTTAGGGGCAGAGGTGAGCATTTGTGAGCAGCAATATGGTTTTATCCCTAGAAAGAGTACATCAGATGCAGTATTTGCTTTGAGGATGCTGGCGGAGAAGTACAGAAAAGGTACACAGGAGCTGTGGTGTTGTATGAGAAGGTCTGGAGTGGCAGAGAAGTATGTTAGGGTATGTATGTATGTTAGAGTGGCACAGAACATGTATGAGAGCTGTAAGACAGTAGTGAGATGTGCTGTAGGTGTGACAGAAGAGTTCAAGGTGGAGGTGGGTCTGCATCAAGGATCGGCTCTAAGTCTCTTTTTGTTTGCTCTGGTGATGGACAGGATGACAGATGAGGTAAGACAGGAGTCTCCATGGACTATGATGTTTGGAGATGACATTGTACTTTGTAGCAACAGCAGGGAACAAGTGGAGAAAAATTTGGAGAGGTGGAGGTATGCTCTGGAAAGCAGAGGAATGAAGGTTAGCCGCAGCAAGACGGAATACATGTGTGTAAATGAGAGGGACCCAAGAGGATCGGTGAGGCTGCAGGGAGCAGAGGTAAAGAAAGTGCAGGATTTTAAGTACTTGGGGTCAACGGTCCAGAGCAATGGAGAGTGTTCAAAGGAGGTGAAGAGGCGGGTGCAGGCAGGTTGAAATGGGTGGAGAAAAGTGTCAGGTGTGTTGTACGATAAAAGAGTATCAGCGAGAATGAAAGGAAAGGTGTACAGGACAGTGGTGATACCAGCAATGCTCTACGGCTTAGAGACAGTGGCGCTAAAGAAAAGACAGGAGGCAGAGCTAGCGGTAGCAGAGCTGAAGATGTTGAGGTTCTTCTTGGGAGTGACAAGGATGGATAGGATCAAGAATGAGTTCATCAGAGGGACAACCCATGTTAGATGTTTTGGAGATAAAGTCAGAGAGGCCAGATTGAGGTGGTTTGGACATGTTCAGAGGAAAGATTGTGAATATATCAGTAAAAGGATGCTGAGGTTGGAACTGCCAGGCATGTTACTGATACATCACCACAATAAAACTCAGGTTCCCAAAACACATGCATTTCAAAGACCAGACTTGGTGCTACTGTTGCTCTCGATCGAATCTTCTATTTCTATGTCTATTTTCAAAAGCCTAAAAAATTTTCAGTTGCTCACATTTGCTCATACCTAGCCTACGTACAATAGGTAGTCAACCAGAATGCCTATTACCGCTGTGCTCACCGCCAAAATAAATCGAATGGGTGATTCTTATGAAATCTTGATTAAAAAAATTTCAAGCATGAAAATGTTTAAAAATTTTAAAATTAACTTTGTTTTTCAGACATTCAATTAAATTTTATTTTTATAGCGCTTTTAACAATTGACATTGTCGCAAAGCAGCTTTACACAATTAAAAGAATAATTTAAGTTTTTATGAGATTTGAATGTGTATGAAAAAAAATGATAAGACTGTCACTGATGAGCAAGCCGAGGACGACGGTGACAGTGGCATGGAAAAACTCCCTGAGATGGTAATAGGATAAAACCTTGAGAAGAACCAGACTCAACAGGGAACCCATCCTGATCTGGGTGATAACGGATAGCAGGGATTGATCTGCATCATACTGTGTGAGACTGGAAGTTCAGTATAACAGGGGATGTGTTTAAGTAAAAATTGAGTCCAGTTTGTTATTGGAGGTTCAGGTAGACTATAGAAAACTCCAGTCCTGAACTATCAAGTGACTGCAGTCACAAGTCCTCAAAAAACAGCTGTCTGCATCAGCCGGGGACAGGAACGTCTTCATGGTAAAGTCCCCAGTCCCCACACGCATCCCAGGCAGACCACACAGGGCATCCATGTAATGAGACCTCCAACTGGAAGCAGGACACCAAGACGAGTCAGACAGCTCCAGGGGCAGAGGGAGTCTGGATCACTGGCAGCTCAAGAGCGACATGTGTAATAAGACAGAGAGACAGGTAGAGGGGGAAAAGAGAGGAGAATGGAGCAGAAGAGAAGGAGAGATAACAGTTAGGTATGGTCACAGTCAAACAATGTACAGATCTGGGCCCAGTTTCCCGAAAACTTCTTATCGCTAAATACTGTAGTTCTTAAGTTGTACCTTAACCTCTCTCTTAACGTTATGGCGCATTTCCCGAAACGTTCTTACGCTAAGTATCTCTTGGGTAAGTCACACGTTCGTAAGATTGGTCTGGACCAACCTTAACTTACTCTTAGCGTAGTTTCAGCTCAAGACGTTGGTCGCCGCCACTGTGCAGCAGTCTTTATAAATCAGCGGTGTATGCAAGCACATTATGGCACGTTATCAAAGTCGTATTAATGATGGAATATACTGTAGGCCTGTTTACTGTTAACTAATAGAGTGACTTTTAATTAGCCTATTTTATAATGTGACTAATGCATTAAAATTGGCAATCACTTTTAATATTGAACAGTTAGCAAATAGTTGGCAGCAATACAGTGTGTTATTGTGCTAAACTGAAGATGGAGCCGTTCGCAGAGCCGTGTGGTTTATGTAAACATTTTCTTTAAGCAAAACAGCTTAAGCTTCAGCCCTTTTCATATTTTGCCTGAGGTGGCTATTTAAAAAAAAAAGGGTCGCCAAGCCAACAAATTATGAAGCTTCTTGACCTGCTCAGACCTGCGCTTGCCAGGCCAAAACGTCATAATTATGCTCTACGCCCCACCGATGTTCCGCGAAGTTCTGCATGGTCCGCGAGCTTCCGCGAGGAACGGCAAAAAAATTTAACATGATTAAAAATTTAACATGTTTATTTTTTGACGCGATCGTATCGTATTCATTCCATAAGATACCCATCGTATTAATTCCATAAGTGCGCTATACAACCCCAACAACTGACATGCTTCACATTGTTTCTGAAGCTGGTGAAGAGTGTTGTCAGCAGTTTGTCCATCAACCATGATTGTATTCCCGGTTCGTTTCACTGCCACTACAGGTTGCATGAAAATATTAGCGACAGTTTGGTGATTTAATTTATATATTTGTCTATTATGGCATGCTATTGATAAGTTAACCCATGTAAAAATAAACATTATTAAAAGAATTTAGTGCAATGTTTAATTTGTATAGAAAGTGCCGTCTTTCTCAATGCTGTCATGCAAAAGGAGTCAAAAGTCGATTCCTGAGCAATCGATGTCAGCTAATTCAGTATTTTCACTGTAGACAGCACCTTGAAACATCGGACATAAGAGGCAGCGACTTAAGAAGACTTCTAAGGGACAGGAAACATACTTACGTAAGATATATTGATAAAAATGCAGACATACACTGCCCCCCTTTATCTAAAAGCCAGACCGACCAGATTTCTCTTTCACTGCTGAGGTAGTTAAATATGCTTATACTGTAGATATGTATGTTACATTTTGAAAGTAAATTACTAACTGCAGGTGATGTTGTAAAATATAAATAAAACAGTATTAGACACAAATATATGATATGGTAGTATATAAAATGAAAAAGCTCAATGAGTGTTTAAATGTAAAGCAAAAGCAATTATTAATTTATTGTGTATATTTAACTTCATTCAGCCGTTTAAGTTATATATACAGGGAGATGCGGAGTAAGGTGAAGGTAGAGGTGGCAAAGGCCAAACAAAGAGCATATGAGGACTTGTATGCTAGGCTAGACAGTAAGGAGGGAGAGGTGGATCTGTACAGGTTGGCAAGGCAGAGAGATAGAGATGGGAAGGATGTGCAGCAGGTTAGAGTGATTAAGGATAGAGATGGAAATGTACTGACAGACGCCAGGAGGGTGATGGGAAGATGGAAGGAGTACTTTAAGGAGTTGATGAATGAGGAAAATGAAAGAGAACAAAGAGTAGAAGAGGTGACTGTTGTGGAACAGAAAGTAGCAAATATTGGTAGAAGTGAGGTGAGAAGGGCGTTGAAGAGGATGAAGAGTGGAAAGGCTGTTGGTCCTGATGACATACCTGTGGAGGTATGGAAGTGCTTAGGAGAGGTGGCAGTAGAGTTTTTGACAAGTTTGTTTAACAAGATCTTGGAGAGTGAGAGGATTCCAGAGGAATGGAGGAGAAGTGTATTGGTGCCAATTTTTAAGAACAAGGGGGATGTGCAAAGCTGTGGCAATTATAGAGGTATAAAGCTAATGAGCCAGACAATGAAGCTGTGGGAAAGAGTAGTGGAAGCTTGGTTAAGGGCAGAGGTGAGCATTTGTGAGCAGCAATATGGTTTTATGCCTAGAAAGAGTACATCAGATGCAGTATTTGCTTTGAGGATGCTGACGGAGAAGTACAGAGAAGGTAACAGGGAGTTGCATTGTGTCTTTTTAGATTTAGAGAAAGCGTATGACAGGGTGCCAAGGGAGGAGCTGTGGTATTGTATGAGGAAGTCTGGAGTGGCAGAGAAGTATGTTAGAGTGGTGCAGGACATGTATGAGAGCTGTAAGACAGTGGTAAGATGTGCTGTAGGTGTGACAGAAGAGTTCAAGGTGGAGGTGGGTCTGCATCAAGGATCGGCTCTAAGCCCCTTTTTGTTTGCTCTGGTGATGGACAGGATGACAGATGAGGTAAGACAGGAGTCCCCATGGACTATGATGTTTGCAGATGACATTGTGCTCTGTAGCGAGAGCAGGGAACAGGTGGAGGAAAATTTGGAGAGGTGGAGGTATGCTCTGGTAAGCAGAGGAATGAAGGTTAGCCGCAGCAAGACGGAATACATGTGTGTAAATGAGAGGGACCCAGGAGGATCAGTGAGGCTACAGGGAACAGAGGTAAAGAAGGTGCAGGATTTTAAGTACTTAGGGTCAAGGATGGATAGGATTAAGAATGAGTTTATCAGAGGGACAACCCACATTAGATGTTTTGGAGATAAAGTCAGAGAGGCCAGATTGAGGTGGTTTGGACATGTTCAGAGGAGAGATTGTGAATATATCAGTAGAAGGATGCTGAGGTTGGAACTGCCAGGCAGGAGGTCTAGAGGAAGACCAAAGAGGAGATTTATGGATGCAGTGAGAGAGGACATGAAGTTGGTTGGTGTGAGAGAAGAGGATGCAGAGGATAGGGTTAGATGGAGGCAAATGATTCGCTGTGGCGACCCCTGAAAGGGAACAGCCGAAAGACAAAGAAGAAGCCGTTTAAGTTATATGAAAAATAACGTTCCTACCAGCCCACTATTATGTTCTGTTCAAATTTAAAGATGCCCACGCGTATGTACAAAAAGACGAATACGAAGAATACAACAGTGAATAATCTCAATAATAAGCCTAATACAATATTGTTTCCAATGCGGAAGCAAACATGATTTTGTTTTAGTCTATTCGCTGAATACGATGCGACAGAGCACTCCGAGGTGACACCCACAGAACCCCAGTTACTGTAATCCCTTATCTCACCTTTCATTCACAATAGGTGTGAGGTTATCTAACCGGTTTTGCTGATGGGGGAATTCACTGAATTGAGGAGTTTAAAATGATATAACAAGACCGAGCAGACGTCTCTGCCTAAAATGTATTTAGCCAGCAAAACATAAACATAAATAGAAATAAAATGTTTAATGGTACCAATTAAATCAGACTTCATAGTTGGATTTGATACTTGGAGTGTAATTCATAAATTTACTGAATATATTCAGATTTTGTAAAATAACAAAACCTGTTTCCCTCCTAGACCCTCCTATATATATAGGAGTTATCATATATATCATGTTCAAAAAACATGAATGAACAATATATATATATATATATATATATATATATTGTTCATTCATGTTTTTTGATGATGCTCAATGTCAACACGTTTTTACGTTTTAAATAAGATATGTTGGCATGTTCACGAATCAGGACATTCGCATATTTAACACTATCAGATAGCCTACTATCAGGAAATTCAATTAATTCCAAGACCATTTAAATCGAGGCATTGACATGTCTTTCATTGTTTTGTCCTTGTTAAGACTAAAAACTATATAAGAAAAGTTATTCGGAATTTTAAAGCACAATTTTGGGCATCTTATTTTAACATTATGAAAATAATCTGAAGCAAATTACACAAATTCATCATAAAAGATCTTTTGTAAAACAAAATTAAATTCATTCTTGCTTAAACTTTCTAACCAATATTGTTTTAGGCTAACTAATTATACACAATTCTTCATTGTACCTGGTCTGGCTTTTAGATAAAGTCCTGCCATGCGGCATCTAGCGGATATTCAGTGAAGCACATCATTTATTCAAATTCTCGAATAATGCTTGTGGGATTTTGCGGCATGGCACACGCCGAATTGTGGCATGTCGCGGGAAAAACACACATTCTTAATGGCCACATCTGTACCTGTATAACTATAGTAACACCTGACAAAAGGTCTAAAATGACTGAAGCAAGAGACAAGAGACACATGAGACAAGAGACACATAATATTTGTGTCATTCTCAAAATTTTTGACAAAGGCTGTATGCGCTTACACACTGTACAGTAGTTCATAATGGTGGGTGTAAAAAATACCTGTCCACGGTAAACCACTACCATATTTAATAGGAAATGTTATGTTTTACTTCTTGGACTAGATTTTTTTGTTACTATGCGGTATAGTGAAAATTCAGTCTGTGAGCATTTTGCAAGATGAGCAAAAATTTCAACCTAGTATAAGTTATATAATAAGCGAGGTCTTAACATACGAGTAGTACGCATGTGCATTGTCTGCCACAAGCGTCTTGTGATTACAACTGAGCCAATGGTTCTTCTTTTTTATGCACAATGGGGTAATTGTCTTTCATGCTCAGTCTCTGTACTGTATGTACTGTTTATCATAACATTATGACCACATGTGCACGTGTGTAAAGCAAGTGTCATTAGAGAGATTCCTTGTTAAAGATCCAGTTTCTAGCGTCTCTCTCTGTCAGAAAGCAGTGATTATGTTAGTGTGTGTGTGCGCATGTGTGAGTGTCATGACAAGTTTCCCAATAGAAAAGTGTTTCCATTAGTGTATGTCTTCTCTCACTTTCTCACACACACACACACACACACACACACACACACACACACACACACACACACACAATAATGAATATATGTAGCCAGAAGTAGCTACTTCTGAAATTTATGCAACCTGGAAGTAACCAATCTTGCTTCCGTAAACATTTTAAGTTATTAACTTCAGCCATTTTGGAGTGATGATTTTATATGTCGAGGATTTTTTTTAAATTATAATGTAAAATGCATTATTCATATTTCTTTATGAGTATTGATGCAAAAATGGCTGTAAGCTTCTAGAAACATATGACCGCCCCCCCCCCCCCCCAAAGAAAAAGCTGTAGTGTCCGTAACAAAAAAACATGTAAAATTGATGTTGTGATATCTTAACAATATTGCATTTTAGAATAAAACACTTTTTCATCAGGATGCTGCTTTGACATACTGTATACATTTATATTTTTATTAGATGAAAAAGAAACACATTTTCTAAATACAATTTCATGCCCGCCCTTTTATGTAGTGTCCATAACTTCAAACCTTAAAATTTTCTTAATTGTCATTCAGATGAAACTTGGCCAATTTAGACCTGACACTGCAAAGTGGTTCAGAAATATTTTGAGGAACACAACAATGAACATGAGGTGTTGCCTCTGCCTCCAAATTCCACATATCTCAAACCTTGGGGGAATGATGCCATTGGTGATCAATCAACTAGAAGCAGGCAGTTACCCGTCACACTTCTGCTCCTGTACCTGCTACCATGAGGGTGGTGTAGTGAGAGGCAGTAAATGCAGCAGATGCCAGGGGAAGGGAATACTGATGCTCACACATGATCTCCAGAGCAGTGGTGTCAAAAGTATTCACATTTATAACTTGGGTAGAAGTATAAATACTAGGGTTTAAAAAGACTTCTTTAGAAGTTAAAGTATCAACTCAAGCTTTTTACTTCATCATAAGTGTAAAAGTACTGGTTTCAAAACTACTTAAAGTATAAAAGTAAAAGGTAACGTGAGGGGGAAAAAAGCATTAAGGATAAAAGCTTAGGCTGTGCCACGGGCCTATATGCACCTCATTAAAAAAAAAAATCAAGAAAAATGTGTTGTTTTTTTTGTTGTATTTTTTAACGGCCATGGTGATTTGGGATACTATATATGGCAACTGAAAAAGAATGCATTTTAGAACAATGCAAATACATTGAAGAACCATATATGTGTACTACTGAGCATTAACATGTTTCATGGAGAAGAAGATATGATAACTAGTTGCCTATAAGTATTTTAATGGTGCAAAAAGTCAAACTTCAGGGGCATGTCATCAGTAACCTTTCTTGCAATGTAAATGTACATCCAAGCTTAGCTGCAGGAATCTGTGAGGGCAACATACAAAAAAATTAGTGTACCCAGGGCAGGCTTAGTAACAATTACCCCTGTATGGTTTTCTACAATAAACATTAGTGCTGTCAGAATGAATGATTAATCTAAGTAATTAATAATAAAAAAATATATATATACATCATTCCTGTTACCTTTCTTGTGCTGTTACCTTCCTCACTGGTGCTTAGTTGTGACATTTCGCTCGAATCTTCAGTCTCAATCACGGGCATCTTCGTCTACTTATCACAACCTTATCAACCGAAAATGCTATTTTATTCAAATGTCCTTGCTGGAGTGTGTGATGTGACGTCATGTGCAGGTGCGATGGATCACGTACCAACCAATAGGGTGTCGGAATGGTATGTTTATACTTCTCATCCAACCACAATCAAATTCGCTCCATCCGGATGGCGCGATTTACATGGCTGTCTTTTTTTATTTGTTTTTTTTACAGGACGTGTGGTATTCGTCCTTCTGCCTGTGTTATGCCACAGGACGTGTGGTATTCGTCCTTCTGCCTGTGTTACGCCAGAGAGCCCGTGTTAACCCAAACTTATTAAGTATTGTTTGACTTTGGTTGTTCCTTTGTTTTTGTGTATTTATTTATACTTTTGAGTTTACCATCATTAAAAGACTCTTTTTAGTTACAACACACCTCTGCCTCTATGCCTGCTCTCTCCGCCCACGGCGATCAACACCAGCCATTACACCCCGATCGTGACAAGAAAACCCAAATGCCCAGCTTGATGTCCGAAGCCTAATCCATTGACAGACACTGAGAGGACTCCCATACTGTATAAGCAGCTGAAAAGCAAAAAAGCTGTCTTTAACCAATGCTGTGTTGCCGCACAGATCCATGATACTTGAGTTTTGTATGTCTCTGTAGCAGAGGTGTCAAGTAACAAAGTACAAATACTTTGTTACCTTACTTAAGTAGAAATTTTGGGTATCTATACTTTACTGGAGTAATTATTTTTCAGCCAACTTTTTACTCATACTCCTTACATTTTCACACAATACTGTCATTTGTGTGGGCATTTTGTTCTGGTTTGTTTTGTTCTTTATTTAGTTTATATTTTGATTTAAGTTGTGTTGACTTGGGCTCTCAGTTTGGCAATGTTTTCTGTAGATGTTCTGTGTGTGTGGAGCTGATTCAGTCATGCCATATGTGTATGTACGTACTGTGGTTCTTGTCCCCCTGTTTTCATGTGTGTTTAGCTAGATCAGGTAGGTAGATAGTTGTGTGTTGGCTAGGAGTGCGTTTAGCTAAAACCTATGTTAAACTAACTAACATGCTTCTAGCCATAGCCCCTTTGTGTCTCTAGTTATTCTGTGTTTCCTGCCTCCCTAGTGTCCCAGTGAGCTTAGCCTTTGAATGTCCCCTAGCCTACTTATAGTATTTGTTAATTTAATTTAAATGAGGTTTGGGCTCAGGACTTCGATTCGGCATCGTGATTCTCCTCTTTAATTTACTCCATAGTTTTAATCAGCGCTCAGCCGCATGCATGGAGTTTTCCAGAGCGCACCGGCAGAAGTAGACTAATGATTATGAACGCGTCGGGAAAACAGCAAGCAGACTGACTCTGACCATTTAAAAAACGTTTGCGTTCATTTTCTGACGCGCTCAAGTTCACCAAAAACAATACAGAACAGCGCAGCTTATTTGCTTTCAAACATTTATAAAATCACGTTTTTTCGTTATTGTGAGTGCGCTTAAATAAAAGTTGAGTCTTATAAAGGCATGTAGTCTTATATAGTTTTATTATACAGTTTTTGCACATTAATCAGAGTCCTCATCTGTTACATTTTTGAGGACAATAGTTTTTTTTCAGCCTGTCACGGCATGCGCCCAAATCAATATCGCTCCTCGCTCACTAGTTAGGCGGCCTCTCCTTCAGATATACGAAGAAGCAGGGCTGCAGAATTAGGCACGAATAGTAAAGAAGAGCTCTCCTTGCTAATTATCCCGGGTTCATCCGCGCTATATCCGGGTTTGTTGGTTTACAGTGGATTTTACTACGCGGTGTGAATGAGACGCGCGCACACAACGCGGAAGTGCGGCATGCAAGCGGGGCAAATGGAACGCGCCCCAGACTTCAAAGAAGAGCAAGCGCGAGCGGACGGAGGCAGGAGCTGCTGTCCGCGGATGGCCGTCGTATTCGTATTTTATAGCGCAGGGTGCAAATCATTATATTATTTAGCATTATAAGACTAAAAAGTGGCAGCTGGCACGATTAAAAATAGACGCAGGTTAATTTTTTATAGTCTAAATTAAAATCCTCCTCTGTAGTGCCTCCTATTCCTATTAATCCTATTGTTCTTTTAGTGTCACAGCGTGTGCTTACAATGCCAGACAACATTCAAATGCAAACTATTCACTCTCCCCAAGTGTGAATCAGCTGTTCTCACCTATACATATTAACATATACGTTCTCACCTAAAGTGTTTAGGTAAAATTCCACCTATACAAGTGTGAGAAATATGCAAAGAAAAAAAATAGGAAGGGGCAAATACTTTTTCATGGCACTTCACATGTAGTCAGATTGTTCCACTGGGCTGAAACTGTAGCAGGTGGAGTTATAGCACTTTTCAAATCACACTTACTATACACTGATATGAATAACTTTGAATGATGAATTCTACGTAAATATAATCTCGGGCCGTCTCCACATTATAAAAGCAAAGCGCGGAGATGGAGATCAGGAAAGTCCGCGATGTGGTGGAAAATAGGCAGTGGCGGTTCTACACTGAATTGCTCCGCGGGCGAGACTCCCTCCCGCCCCCCCGTCAGCGCCACTTCTAACCAACCAAACCCCCTGTCTGAAGTCTTGTTAATTTGTTTTAAAAAACCCCAATTCTGTGAATTCCCCCAGCAGCGAAACCGGTTTGGTGACTTCACACCTGTTGTAAAGGTGAGATGGGGGATTACAGTAACTGTGGGTGCGCTTCACCTCGGAGCGCGCTGTCGCGTTGTATTCAATGAATAGACTAAAACAAAATCATGTTTGCTTCAGAATTGGAAACAATATTGTATTAGGCTAACTTTATTAAAGATTATACACTTTTGTATTCTTTGTCCACACACGTGGGCATCTTAAACTTTTTAGATATTGATCCTTTCTCGATGCAGCGAATTTTCTGAGCAAATTAATAATAATTTCCATGAATGAAAAGCAGGAAGAAGAAAAGGTTACGCGAAAATAAGAAAAAGCTTTAGAGGTAAATGCTGTGAAATGCTTTAAATGAACAGATTCTGCCTATAACAGGTCAGGGACAGTGAGGCTTGATCCAGCAGCGCACCACATCCCACATCATAATACATGCTGATGATGACCAACACGTCTCCCCTGATCTACCAGAGCCAAGTAAAAAGAATGGCAATCAAACAGAATAAAATTAGTAGCAGCATTAACTTGTGCTAGTTATTATGATGGTGGTCAATATTAATTGAAATAATGCTTCTCAGCATTATTTCGTGTTAATATTGACTACCATAATAATTAAAATAAGTAACTAGTTTACTAGCGTGAGCTACTGCTGCTACTGATTTTATTTCAGCTTACCTGTTCAGTTTTTTTGCCATTTCTTTTTAAAATATTGTCTTTATAGATTTATATTTGTCTTGATGTTCTTTTTTTTTCGTTTCTTTGACCCAATATATGTTCAGTGATACTTCAAATAACATGTTTAAATAGCATTGATTTCTGTATTGTGTTATATTTTTATACTAATAACTGGTGTTAAAAATGTATCTCCACATTAATGAGCCAATGTATTATGGTGTGGGCTGCTGTGGGCCAGGAAGTCCAGGGCCACTTTTTGGTCCCAGTTCGCCCCTGTAATAACGAATGGAGAAAGCGCAGTCAAAGCCCGGGGATTCTGTGTTCCGCGGGGGGCCAGTCGTGAATAGCTGACACTCAGTGACAGCCAATGAAATTGAAGCATTTTTGTTGCTTTCCACGTGGTGTGGCGTTGCTTAAATAATATCTGTATAATATCCGTATATCCTATAAAATCGTCCAGACCCTGGTTCGAATCCCGCTCTGGGTGAAAATGTAATAAATGTGAATCCTTTGTTTTACACTTTTTGCTTATGATAATCATTAAATTACAGCAACTGTGAGGTGAGTGCTTATGTGTTTCATAGCTTAAGAAAAAAAATTCTCAATTGCAAACATGCATTTAGTACTGAAGCATAAGTTAATAATGTAATGGCTATATAAAGGTATTTTAGCGAATAGCACCGGTATTTTAAGCACTGGTTGGGAATCGAACCCGGGTCTCCCGCATGGCGGGCGAATCACCTACCACTGAGCCACCAGTACCCGTCTGCGTTGAAAGCGCGTACATATAGGCTAACGTCATACATCTTTGTAGTCCTTTTGCACACGCGCGGGTGCGTTACAATAATAATGATAATAATAATAAATTTGGAGAACTACTACTACTACTACTAATATTAATAATTCTGAATGAAAATGAAGAATAAATACATATCAGTTTGAGCTTGACACGTTTATGAGCTCTGTCGCTTGCCGTCAATGGGCGCCTAAGAGACATAACATTTTTCGGCTTCAGTAGACACACAATACTTTAGACTGAAACACGACTGCCCCCTACAGGTATTGAAGGGCATTTTCACAGCTTGCCGCGCGCACTCGCGGCAAGTCGTGGGATCCCTTTTCCGAAAACGTGCGTTTTTTAAGGCCAGATCTGTATAAGCAGCTGAAAAGCAAAAAAGCTGTCTTTGACCAATGCTGTGTTGCCGCACAGATCCATGATACTTGAGTTTTGTATGTCTCTGTAGCAGAGGTGTCAAGTAACAAAGTACAAATACTTTGTTACCTTACTTAAGTAGAAATTTTGGGTATCTATACTTTACTGGAGTAATTATTTTTCAGCCAACTTTTTACTCATACTCCTTACATTTTCACACAATACTGTCATTTGTGTGGGCATTTTGTTCTGGTTTGTTTTGTTCTTTATTTAGTTTATATTTTGATTTAAGTTGTGTTGACTTGGGCTCTCAGTTTGGCAATGTTTTCTGTAGATGTTCTGTGTGTGTGGAGCTGATTCAGTCATGCCATATGTGTATGTACGTACTGTGGTTCTTGTCCCCCTGTTTTCATGTGTGTTTAGCTAGATCGGGTATGTAGATAGTTGTGTGTTGGCTAGGAGTGCGTTTAGCTAAAACCTATGTTAAACTAACTAACATGCTTCTAGCCATAGCCCCTTTGTGTCTCTAGCTATTCTGTGTTTCCTGCCTCCCTAGTGTCCCAGTGAGCTTAGCCTTTGAATGTCCCCTAGCCTAGCCACTGGGTATCCTGTGTCTCTTTGTTTCTGTGCCCCATATCCCTAGTGTGTGTTGAGCTATTAGGTAAGTGTAGCTTAGTGCATGTCGGGCTAAAGACATGCTTAGCTAGGTGAATGTGTAGCTGACTGCCATGGTTAAGTAATCTTAACCATGTTTAGCTAAAAGCCATGCCTAGCTGATTGCCATGTCTTTAGCCCTAGTCCCGAATCTAGTCTCTACGTGTCCCCCCCAGTCTCTACGTGTGTATCCCCCCTCCCCCCAGTCTCACGTGTGTGTCCCCCCCTCCCCCCAGTCTCTACGTGTGTGTCCCCCTCCCCCCCCAGTCTCTACGCGTGTGTCCCCCTCCCCCCCAGTCTCTACGTGTGTGTCCCCCTCCCCCCCAGTCTCTACGTGTGTGTGTGTCCCCCTCCCCCCCAGTCTCTACGTGTGTGTGTGTCTCCAGTCTCTACGTGTGTGTGTGTTTGTGTGTCCCAGTCTCTACGTGTGTGTGTGTGTGTGTGTCCCCAGTCTCTACGTGTGTGTGCCCCCCCAGTCTCTACGTGTGTGTGTGTCCCCAGTCTCTACGTGTGTGTCCCCCCAGTCTCTACGTGTGTGTCCCCCAGAAGACACACAGAAGGACGAAACAGAAGACACACAGAAGGACGAAACACGGGAAAGAACACACCTACTACGCGTGGAGCTGAAACTAGACACAACAAGACAAGACACACGTAGAGACTGGGGGACACACACACGTAGAGACTGGGGGACACACACACACACACGTAGAGACTGGGACACACACACACGTAGAGAATGGGGACACACACACACGTAGAGAATGGGGACACACACACACGTAGAGAATGGGGACACACACACACGTAGAGAATGGGGACACACACACACACGTAGAGACTGGGACACACACACACGTAGAGAATGGGGACACACACACACGTAGAGAATGGGGACACACACACACGTAGAGAATGGGGACACACACACGTAGAGAATGGGGACACACACACACACACGTAGAGACTGGGGACACACACACACACGTAGAGACTGGGGACACACACACACACACACACACGTAGAGACTGGGGACACACACACACACACACGTAGAGACTGGGGGGACACACGTAGAGAGTGGGGACACACACACACACACACAAACGTAGAGAGAGGGGACACACACACACGTAGAGAGTGGGGACACACACACACGTAGAGAGTGGGGACACACACACACAGGGGGGGACACGTAGAGACTAAAGGGGGGGGGGCACGTAGAGACTAGATTCGGGACTAGGGCTAAAGACATGGCAATCAGCTAGGCATGGCTTTTAGCTAAACATGGTTAAGATTACTTAACCATGGCAGTCAGCTACACATTCACCTAGCTAAGCATGTCTTTAGCCCGACATGCACTAAGCTACACTTACCTAATAGCTCAACACACACTAGGGAATTGGGGCACAGAAACAAAGAGACACAGGATACCCAGTGGCTAGGCTAGGGGACATTCAAAGGCTAAGCTCACTGGGACACTAGGGAGGCAGGAAACACAGAATAGCTAGAGACACAAAGGGGCTATGGCTAGAAGAATGTTAGTTAGTTTAACATAGGTTTTAGCTAAACGCACTCCTAGCCAACACACAACTATCTACCTACCTGATCTAGCTAAACACACATGAAAACAGGGGGACAAGAACCACAGTACGTACATACACATATGACATGACTGAATCAGCTCCACACACACAGAACATCTACAGAAAACATTGCCAAACTGAGAGCCCAAGTCAACACAACTTAAATCAAAATATAAACTAAACAAAGAACAAAACAAACCAGAACAAAATGCCTACACAAATGACAGTAGTTAAACCAATAATGCTCAACCCAGTTTCTTCTTCTTCTTCTTTTGGAGTTTTACGGCGGCTTGCATCCGTACGTGTTGCACTACCGCCACCTTCTGGTTACTTTTCCTGTGATGTTTCTTCACTCTATTTCCAGATTATTTCTTTCATCGCTTATATTCTATCCATCAAACCAGTTGCAACAAAGAAGTTACAGATATTTTTCTTTCCTTGCCCAATCATCCCACTTTTCAATACCTCTTTTATCTCTGTCCCAACCAATCCACCTTTTCTTAGTTCTTTCATCATTTTCCTCCTTTGTTCTTCATATCTTCTGCAATTTATAAGTACATGTTCTATGGTTTCAAAAGTCTGGCAAACCTCACAAAACCCCGTGGGATGCTTCCCTATAATGTATAGTGTACTATTTAGGTTGCTGTGTCCAATTCTTAATCTTGTCATTATTGTTTCCTCTCTTCTAGTCCCTCCCCAGTTCCTCTCAGTACCAACTTTATTTTGAATGCCATATAAATGTCTCCCTTTAATTTCTCTATCCCACTGCTGTTGCCATTCTCTCACAGCTTCTTTCCAAACTATGCATTTCCCCTTCCGCCTTTGACATTTTTATATTTACTTCAATTCTATCTTTTTTAATTGCTTGCTTGGCTAATTCATCCACCCTCTCGTTTCCCAATATACCTATGTGGGCTGGCGTCCAAATAAGCTAAATCTCTTTACCTTTTTCTTTTATTCTCATATATGTTATCAATATTGTATATACCAAATCCTGACGGCTATTGGATACCCCTGATCTGAGACTGATCAGTGCAGACAATGAATCACTTCCAATTAAGTATTTGCTTATTTTTTCCTCCTTTCCAATCCATTCTAATGCCATCTTGATAGCATACAGTTCAACTGTATACACACTCAGATTATTCGATGTTCGTTTGCTTTCTTCATTTCCCTGGTTACTTATAACAATTGCAGATCCAGTCCTTCCAGTTTCAGGTTATTTTGATCCGTCTGTGAAAATCTGAATATGGTCTCTAAACTTTTGTTCCACATATCTATAATCAACCCAGTTTCCCAGACTAAACAGCTATTTATAGTTTGATTAATGGCTACCTCGGCTCAGGTGTGCACTTGCATCACCTGACCGAGGTGCCTTCTGGGAAACTGAGTCAGCCAACAAAACTAGAACTAAAAAACAGCGACTTCCGGTGGTGGTCCCTTACATTTCTGATATGTCATGTAGAACCAAAGGTATCACATCAATCAGTTGAAATAAAATTCACTGCTACCAGAATATGGGAATGACACTACAAAAATGCAAAACTCATAAAATGCAAATTATTGTTATTATTATTATTATTATTATTATTATTATTATTATTATTACAGAAACGACCTAAAACAACCATAAAAACATATGATCATAAGTATCAATGCTATGTTTTTTCCTATGTGACCTTTTTTTTTTTTTGCTAATAGTTATGGTATAAGATAAAATTCAGTTCAACATACAGTTTTTTCTTGGTTATGCTGGAAAAAAAAGAATATGTCACCCCATACATATTTGGTAAAACATAGTATTGCAAAGAATGGATAAAAATGCTTTTAAGGTCTACAAGCTCTGAACACCAAAGAGTGTTTATATCTTTTTTTTTTTTTTTTTTTTTTTACTTTGTCTTACTCTTTACATATGAGTATATGGGATCTTTAAAATTTGAAATTAATAGACATATCAACTAAATCAAAATACTGTATTGTATGTAGAAGACCACTTTTGTGCGGGCGGATAATGCCATCCCATTCTGCTACTGTAGCTACCACCACAAATATGTTTCAGACCTGTGGGAAACACAGGATGTGCTGGAAAAACATAACCTACATGTATGAACACTCCACCACCAAGGGCAGCTATCGATAGCTTGGTGATAGCACAGCCCACCTTCAGAAGTCTAGTGACCTTCCCGTGATGAGTCAGGGCTGATTTTGCGGCGGAAGGGAAGCCTACTTAATATTAGATGCGTGGTCATAATGTTATGGCTATTTGGTGTGTGGAAATAAAAACTTCCCAAAACTATAAAAACAGTCAAAAATGTGGTCCCCACCAATATAAAAACTTCAGTTTCATTGTCCAACCCCTGTATATAAAGATTATATATATATATATATATATATATATATATATATATATTAATGGCTACAATAAAAAAGAAATCAGTGTTACATACCATGCTCATGGTAAATCACAACTTTTTTAGTAGCATGTGTATTTTAAACTGATTATACACATTTTTACAAACTACCATCTGGTTTGATTGCAGTACTGTTGGAAAGTTAGCTCCAACAAACTGATATCCTTATAAACAAATGTTACAGAAGCTGAACGTTTAACTTAAATAAACAGACACTAAATACTGTATACTGTATATTGTTTAAATAGTCAATGCAAAACCTTAAAGAAAAAAAGACTACTAAATAATAAAGACACTACTAAATTTTAAAGACCCTACTGGGTATAATAGACCCTGAATATCAAAGAGTTACTACAATTTAAGCACACTACTTGATTTTAAAGATAGTGTAAAGATCCTGTACAAAGAGCTTGCTCAGTCTGTCTTCCATCTTGCCAAACTCATTATCCTGTATACACACACACACACACACACACACACACACACACACACACACACACACACACATACATATTATTTAAACATAATTTATCACCAAGAAAGTTAATATTCTATATGTTTTATGACTAACTACATTAATGCAGATATACTAGTACTACTACAATATTAGTAGATAAATTATAAAGGAAATTATTTTCAAACAAACACATTTACAAATAGGGCTAGTAATGAAAAATTTCCATTAAGCTTTTGCACTTGTTTTAATATAGAGTAGAGTGCACAAGACTGATGGAGAGTACATGATCTTATGAAAGGAGTTTTATCCATAAGAAAACGAAGGACCATTCAAATAATCCTTTTTTTCATTATAATTTTTTAAAATAATTTATGAAAGGCACAAAATCATGTCCCAGTGACAAATTACCAACAGCGTGAAAAACATGATAACATGGAGTTACTGTATAATAGAAGTAGTCAACCTAATGACCATTGCTGAAACCATAGCCAAAAAACAAGAATACTTAAAACGTGGATTGCCTTTTACTTGTTAACTTGCAGAAGGTTCAGCATTAGGTACAATGTTTGTGACACCAATGATCTGTTAATAGATCGAGTGATAGGTATGAAATAATTTTCTTACAAATAAAAAATAATATATAATACGAAAGGTTGTTTGCAACCGTGTGACAGTTGTGATGTGTGAACTCCCTTTGAAGGGTGAAAAGTACAAAACTGAATGGAGGACATGAGAGAAAGTCCATATTGAATGAAACTCTCAATATACTGAATAAAACTTGGGAATATTAAATGAAAGTCTAAATGTATTAAATAAAGTCTGAATACAGTACATTGAATAAAACATGATGTCATTAATGCATAATCACCATCTACTGGTTTTAATGGAATAAAAAGAAGCTCTTACCAAATCAAGGCAACCTAACATTTTACAAAGTGATCAATGTAAATAAATAAGTAACAAAACCAACACACAACACTGTTGTCTATGAGTATTACATCACAGCATCTAAGAGTAAACAGTTTTTAATCGTTTAATCTGTCTTAATTGTTTATTTACTTATTTACAAATTTTTGGTGCAGAATTTTAAACCAGATCTTTATTTTCACACAGCCAAAGAACCTCCCCTTTGCTATAAATATTGGTTCCAAACCCTTTGCTTTGCTGGGCTACAACCAAGAACTGCTTACATCCAAGACTGGGCGCAGAATTATCATGAGCAAAAAGGTCAACTAAAAAGTTGTGAAATATATATAGTGTGTGTGTATACACTCACCTAAAAGATTATTATCAACACCTGTTCAATTTCTCATTAAGGCAATTATCTAATCAATCAATCACATGGAAGTTGCTTCAATGCATTTAGGGGTGTGGTCCTGGTCAAGACAATCTCCCGAACTCCAAAGTTAATGTCAGAATGGGAAAGAAAGGTGATTTAAGCAATTTTGAGCGTGGCATGGTTGTTGGTGCCAGATGGGCCGGTCTGAGTATTTCACAATCTGCTCAGTAACTGTGATTTTCACTCACAACCATTTCAAGGGTATACAAAGAATGGTGTGAAAAGGGAAAAACATCCAGTATGCGGCAGTCCTGTTGCTAGAGGTCAGTCCTGATGCTAGAGGTCAGAGGAGAATGGGGCGACTGATTCAAGCTGATAGAAGAGCAACTTTGACTGAAATAACTACTCGTTACAACCGAGCTATGCAGCAAAGCATTTGTAAAGCCACAGGCGGATGGGCTAAAACAGCAGAAGACCCCACCGGGTACCACTCATCTCCACTTAAAATAGGAAAAAGAGGCTACAATTTGCACGAGCTCACCAAAATTGAAATTAAACACTGGAAAAATGTTGCCTGGTCTGATGAGTCTCGATTTCTGTTGAGACATTCTAATGGTAGAGTCAGAATTTGGCGTAAACAGAATGAGAACATGGATCCATCATGCCTTGTTACCACTGTGCAGGCTGGTGGTGGTGGTGTAATGGTGTGGGGGATGTTTTCTTGGCACACTTTAGGCCCCTTAGTGCCAATTAGGCATTGTTTAAATGCCACGGGCTACCTGAGCATTGTTTCTGACCATGTCCATCCCTTTATGACCACCATGTACCCATCCTCTGATGGCTACTTCCTGCAGTATAATGCACAGTGTCACAAAGCTCGAATCATTTCAAATTGGTTTCTTGAACATGACAATGAGTTGACTGTACTAAAATGGCCCCCACAGTCACCGGATCTCAACGCAATAGAGCATCTTTAGGATGTGGTGGAATGGATGTGCATCCCAACATTTATAAAGAATGCTTGCAGCACCTTGTTGAATCAATGCCATGTAGAATTAAGGCAGTTCTGAAGGCGAAAGATGGTCATACACCGTATCAGTATGGTGTTCCTAATAATCCTTTAGGTGAGTGTATATATATATATATATATATATATATATATATATATATATATATATATATATATATATACACACTGTGTTCCAAATTATTACGCAAATGATATCTTTCTCCGATTTTCATAATTAGTCAATGCAAATGACAGGCAGTATAATTCTCAAGTCATCAACCATTAGGGTTGTGGAAAAAACTTATTGATCTATAATTGAAGTTGAGTGGAAGGTACCAAATACCCAGAAGGCCTTAGTTCAAGAGGCCTTAATCCCCGCAGTACTTGTTCAAAGAGACGCTTGCACGACAAATTGAGGAAGTGAGAAAAACATGCAGGCAGAAGGGGGTTAGGTAATAAAGCAATAAGATAAGAAAACTAACATCAGAAAAAATTATAACCTGTAATCTGTAATAATAATACTAATAATATTCACTACGATTACGCTTAAGATGATTAACGATGGTTGGGTAATGTACATTAAGAAAATATGCAAAGTGTGACCCAAGAACAACCCGTACAAACAGGGTGCAAGAAATTAAGGAACTTTATTGGAATGGAAAAATACAGAAAGTGCAGGCAGTGATCCAAAATATAAAAATAAACTTTCAGTTCTGCTTTAATTGGGACAAAGTGCAAAAAGGCAGACTACTGCTTTGAAAAACAGATAAACAACATAAATCAGACTTATCAGATTGGGAAGAAAAATATAAGAAGTATATCAGGTAAATTGTTAAAGTAAATCACTGGTCTTCAGCTGTATCATCATCCTCGCCCATCAGAGCTCGAATCAGATGCAAATTGTGACTATTTGTAGCCACCTGCTCCCAGAAGGAATCTTAGACGAGAAGGTGTATGAGAAGAGCGCTGCCTGCGAACTAGAACAATACAAAAATCTGAACAAATGCACTTTGCACATATTAAAAGTAATATAACAAAACAAAGCATACTGCAACATGCACAACTAAAAAATTACTCGTTACTTTATCAAATTGAACTAATATTGTAATATACACAATAATAATCTACTATATATGTATACATGTAATCACGTAATCTTGATTTTAGTAGTGTAGGTTCAAAACTAGCAATACGAATAATCATGCAATGATCAGATTAATGTGATTGTCTTAAACTAACCTTATATTCCCACATAATATGGGAATAGTAGTAAGTAAACAAAAAATAAATATTAACAAACATGATCAGTTGATTGAATTAATCTGATTGAAGTTATTTCAAGACTTTAATCAGATTTAAGCTGATTAAATTCACCTCAATGCTTATCTTAGTTAAAATACAAGAGCAAATCATTAAAATAATCTGTTAAATTAATTAGTTATATTCATAATCTAAATGAATAACCAGAACAGATGTTAAAGTACTAATAGACAAATAATCTCTATAAATGGGAAAAATATATGTAACGGACAGTTAAAGACAAATAAGACAAAATATACTGTGATGGGAATAATAAAAATGATTAAATATAACTATTTAAATAGAACACTTAAACATCTTGATGAGGAAAATTCAGAAAAATTTATTGCGGCTTCAACAAAACCCAAGTCACCAGCGGTGGTCAATGGTCTGGTCAAGAAAAAGGAACGAACCAAATTTTCTCCAAAAAAGGAAAGCATAAGACTTCTTAGGCCCAGACTTAAATAAATATGAGATGGAAAAAAGTAAAAGAAGAAGTTATGCAATTGAGATAAATATTAAGTGATTTCTTGACTTAAGGAGGAGCAAACAATGATGTAATTGTTAAATAAAGGTATATAAACCATGTAAAATTAGGGAAGTTAGAGGAGGTGAGGAATAGACAGCTTTGCAGTTTGTCGGTTTGTCTTTTGTCTGGCTGGCCCAGTGCTGTCCATTTACTTTTGGCTGCAATAAACTCTTTTGCTATTTCAGCAAAGTTTAACTTTTTAAATTTGCCACGACAGGGTATAATTCAAATTTTATTGAACAAACCTCCTAATAATAATATTTATTTTTTAAAAATGCACTGTTCCAAATTATTATGCACAACAGAGTTAAAACATCTGATAGGTTGTAAAGAACTGAAAACAGGCTTTTGTTGAATTTGCAGCATTATGAGGTCATATTTACTGAAATCAAAAGCTATTTAAATCAAAAACATCCTAACAGGGCATGTTAAATCTTAACATAGGATCCCTTCTTTGATATCACCTTCACAATTCTTGCATTCATTGAACTTGGGATTTTTTGGACAGTTTTTGCTTGAGACTTTTTGCAGGATGTCAAAATAGCCTTCCAGAGCTGCTGTTTTGATGAAACTGCCTCCCATCCTAGATATTTTGCTTGAGGATGCTCCAAAGGTTTTCAATAGGGTTGAGGTCAGGGGAGGATGGTGGCCACACCATGAGTTTCTCATCTTTTATGCCCATAGCAGCCAATGACATATGAGGTATTCTTTGCAGCATGAGATGGTACATTGTCATGCATGAAGAAGATTTTGCTACTAAAGGCACAGTTATTCTTTTTGTACCATGGAAGAAAGTCAAAAACTCCATATACTTTGCCAAGGTCATTTTCACACCTTCTGGGACCCTAATGGGGCCTACCAGCCCTCCCCCCATGATTCTGGCCCAAAACATGATTCCGCCACTTCCTTGTTGACGTCGCAGCCTTGTTGGGACATGGTGACCTCCCACCAACCATCCACTACTCCATCTATCTGAACCATCCAGGGTTGCACGCAGGTGCGGACTGGGACCAAAAAATGGCCCTGGACTTCCTGGCCCACAGCGCCACACCACATCCCACATCATTATACATGTATATCGGCTCATTAATGGGGAGACTCATTTTTAGATTCAAGATTCAAGATTCAAATAACTTCATTAATCCCAGAGGGAAATTGCTTTTTTTTTTTTCAAGATTTAACACCACTTACTAGCATAAAAATATAACACAATACAGAATAAATGCTATTTAAACATTTATTTGAAGTATCACTGAACATACAATATACATAATTGCATCATATTTGTAAAACAAATAGGAAAAAACATTAAGACAAAATATAAAACTATAAAGACAATATTTTAGCTAGCTAGGGGTATTATCTTGATGCAGTGAGAGATAATGAAAGGATTCCTGTGAAGGAGACAAAACAGATTAGTGATTATTATTTATGATAAATTATTAAATAGTAAAGAAATCCAGTACACAAGACAACATAGAAGTAGGGTTAAGCAGAACTTACATCTGAAAATGAGTACCTTCTGTTCCCTTAAATTAGGTGAGCAATTTCCGTAGTTGCTCACTTCTCTCAGAAATGCCATCTATGATCTGATCACTATCCAAGGCCATTAAAACATCTCTTTCTGAAGCCATGAGCATAAAAGCTTCTAGATGCTGTTGTGTGAGAGAGCTCCTGAGCCTACTCTTTATGAATTTAAGAGTGGAGAAGCTTCGTTGGCAAGCTACTTGGGTGACTGAGAGTGTAAGTAAGAACTTGTAAGCAAGTCCCAAAATGAGGTATGCATTGGTCAAAAGGTTGTATTGACAAAGAATACGGTAACAACACACTGGACAGTTCTTGCAAGATGAGCAGCTCTTGTTCACAATTTCCATCCCATCGTCTTCTTTAGGCACATCCTCTGTTGTCCTGATAGTGTATTCATCGAGTGTTGATCTTTTCAGTCTAGGCCACTGTTTAGCCAGACTTGAGAGCTCAATTTTTAAATTGGTCCCTGTAGCTTTACTGTCAAACTTTGTGGAAAATCATTGTTGTTGCCCGTAATCTGGTCAAAATTTTTAGGTTCTAGAAAAGCCAAGTCGGCATACAAAGTCCCATTACTCAGAAACCGCTGATGTAGGCTTTCAATTTCTGTATCCATAATCATATTATGGACCTCAATACTGTATGCACTCTCTGCATCAGAAAAAGGTTCATGTTGAGCCATCTCTCCAGGGATAGTTTTCTTCCTCTGTATCCTTTTTGGAGGCAGTGTTTTATGCACTAAGTCTGTTTCTGCATCCCGCTCCTGTGTCTGCAGCTGCTTTGACACTATCAAAATCTTGTGCCATTTTTTTCAGCTGTTCCTCTGAGGAGACAACCATATGATGAGCAGCAAGGATAACAATGCCACTTGTCTGCAGATATTTAGACACTGGGGAGGTTACATCAAATATCCTTAGAAAGATCTGGGCTGTGAGGATGGTCTCATACTTTAGAAGACCTTCAATGAAGCCTTGTGCTCTTACCCGTGCATATAGCTGAAAGTGTGAAGAGAAGAGCAACATACATTGCATTGCCTGGATTACCAAAATCTCCAAATACCTTCTTTAACATGCTGTCTTTTGACCACCACCTTTTTTCTCGAATGGGGGCAAGGCGTTTGTGTTTGGGGTCTTTGCTTTCATTCTCCCAGATGCTCATTCTCTGGTATGATTCTTAAAGAAAAACAGCAGTGGTATTCAAAAGGAAAAAGTTTACCACTTGCCAACATGCTCTCTGTAGTGTCTGCCAAGACCAAGTTCAACACATGAGCATAACACCATACATGCACCTGATTTCGAGATTTTGCTGAAAGCAAGGCATTAAAGCCTTTATACCTCCCCTGCATACTAGCGGCACCATCAGTAGAATTACTGATGCAACTGCACAAGTCTAGCTTCCTCCTCTCCAGAACATCAGTCAACACCTGGACAAAGTACTGCCCTGTGGATGCTTCGCATTTCACCACTGCAACAAGCCTCTTATGGATGTTGTCATCAGTGACATATCTGACAATAACAGAACATTGGTCTTGTGTTGTAATGTCTTGTGTTGTGTCAATCTGCACAGAAAACATACCAGCTTTCTCAATTTGTCTAGCCATGGTATCTTGCATTGTCTGCTGAATGGTGATAATGATGTTATTGACAGTAGTTTTGGACAACAATGTGATGAGAGCACCTCTTCCCCCTCTTGACACAGCCTTGTGGAGTGCTTGGCTTTTCTTAATACACTCAACAAGATCCTCATTCATACAAATATCATATTTTCCCAAGAGGATGACCATCTCTAAAAAATTACCATGGTCAAGACTGCTATCATCAAGGGTGTATGCTGCTTCGGATTTAGTGCCTCTGTAACTCAGCCCTCTTTTGCCAATGACTTTAATAACATCGATGATTCGTTCTAGCACTTGCCTTTTCCTGTGTACTTGTTGTCTGTGAACTAATAATTGACTCCCCATGGGCAAACCCTCTATGTTACTTTTGGATGCTCTCAGAAAGTATGCCTCATATGCCAGTATTCTTAAGTTCTTCTAGTATTTGATGAACATGCTTCCAGTCTACCATTCCAGATATAAAGGGGCTGGTGTCTGTGGGCTTTGCAAATGCCATGCATACAAAGCAGTATAATACATGGCTCTCCTCACTGTATGATAACCACTTTCTGCTGGTACCATCTTTACTGCAGAAAACCTTTTGCACTAAAGCTTTTCTTGTATTTTGTTGAGGGTGGAACTTGAAAAATATTTCTAGGTTGTCTGATTTTGGTACTTTAAAGAAATCAAAGCTGGTGGTGGCTTCCTGACTCTGACTCAATCTATCTTCCTGAATAATAATAATAACAATAATAACAATAATAATAATAATAATGCTGTTTGCAATTAAATTTTATATAGGTGGAGTAAAAAATATAGGATAATTTATGAGTTTGAACAGAACAATGTTAGCTAGCTCCAAAATTCAAAAAAGCAAATAATATTAATATTTATAAAATATTAAATACTATATGTTGGTTTTATCTGCAATGGTCATCATAGGTATAAAATCTACAAATGTTATTAGAAAATTCACATTTCTCTCCTCTTAGAGACAAATGAAATTAGAGTATCAGTAAAATGGTCATTACAGTATCAAGTAAAAGATAAATATACAACAAGGAACCTATTTTTAAAATAAAACAATGTAATTAATTAAGGTATATTATTTTGACTACCATAATAATTTTAATGAGTAACTAGCTTGCTAGCGCGAGCTAATGCTGCTACTGATTTTATTCCAGTTTACCTGTTCAGTTTGATTGGCATGCTTTTCACTCGGCTCAGGTAGAGAAGAGGAGAGGTGTTGGTCATCATCACTGACCCTGCTGCTGGAACCAGCCTCTTTATCCTTGACCGCAATGCTAGAATCATCAGACCCTGCAGAACTGAAATTTCCCTTCACACCAAAAGCATAATCTGTTAATCTGAAGCATTTCACAGCATCTGCTTCCAAAGCTTTTTTTCTTCTTTTTGTGTAACTTTTCAGCTCCACCTTTTCTTTTTTTTCCCCTTTTCATCCATTAAAAGAATTATTAATTATTTACTCAGAGAAATTCGTTTGTGTCACGAAAGGAGCAATATCTCCTTCTCTGTAAAAATAAACTGAAAGGGGGTGTGTTCAGGAAACCTACAGTATGCAGTAGCCCAAACTAATTAAGAGGGAGGGAGTGCACACAAACACGCGCACTTTGTCGGCGGCGCCCGTGCCATTAACAACGATTAACAACGATTAACACTTATCCATCTGCGCAGAAAAGAGATACAATATTATGGTTTCCATTAATTTTTAATATATTTGCGCACTGACTGGGCCGGCCCACCGGGAAAACTCCCGGTGCTCCCAAAGGCCAGTCCCCCATGGTTGCACGACACTGGATGGTTCAGATCAGTAAACAAGACTAGTCTTTTTTGCAGCTGCTCTTTTAATCCGATGAATTTGTCTGGCAGAAACCTTGCTCATTCTGCCTTTATCTGCACGAACCCGTCTGTGCTTTGAATCAGCAACAAATGTCTTCACACTATGATGATGACGCTTAAGTTTTCATAAAATATCTATTGTTTTCATACCTTGGTCACCCGTGGACACCCGTCACAGCACTCCAGCTTTCCCGAAGTGTTACAAATGTAGGACACATCATTATTATCCTGTTCCTTCTGGTTCAGAAAATAAAGAAAACTGAGTCATTAAATGTTTGACATCTTGTTCTTTTCTGTTGCACACTTAAGTAACAGTCACCAACAGGGGTGCATTTACAACTGCAAATCTTCTGGAATGTGTTCCATGACTTTTTTAAAAAACACTATTCACTTATTAATAGTAACCAGTTACAATAAAACAATAACTAAACTCATCTAATCTAATTTAACAAAGTCGAACTTAACAAATGTCCAATGTTTAATGGATCCACTTTCATTGGCTATTATTTTTTTAGTTCTGTACAACACATTTCTATATGAGGCACCGTATGGGGTTTAAATCAAACTTCACTTATGCACACACACATGAAACACTTGCATACACATATATGAAACAGTCACACATACACACAGTATATACTACTAACTGCTTAAACAACTACATATGAAATGCGCGCACACACCTATGAGATGCACGCACATACACACACAAACTCTCTGCGCACACACACCTATGATATTCTCAGTGTAAACGGAAGTCATTTCAGTGTATACGGACTTGTCGCTTCATTCTGCCTGAATAGCAGTAGGGGTTTGTAAACAGCTGGACAGTTTAGAAGACGGAGTAGGACAGTATAATGATCATCACTGTTCAATAACAAGGCGTATTCAGAACTGTCCAAATGATGTCTGAATATTGCAGCGGCAGAAAACGTGGTTAATGATTTGCAAAAAGAAAATTGAAGCTAATATGTGGCTAATATGTCGGATCCTACAACAGAAGCAATTATTGTTTTGTGAAATGTGTTTCCTCGCCTTCCCTAATATAAACAATAACTAACTCATCGGAATCCAACTTGATTCTCTCCACTTGATCAAATCCAAATACAGAATCGGAAATTCAAACATTGTTCCAACCCTCTGTACCACCCACTATTGTGGTGATAATAAATAAATCACTCGCTGCCTTTTAAACTGTACAATAGTGGTCTATTTAAAAGACGCTACATCTAATCAGGGAGAATGAATCAGCAAATGCATATACATTGAAATCACTACACCCTACTCCCTACTCCATGTGCAGGGAATGTCTGTTAAGGGAACTTCGCTAGACAAAATTCCACCATTCGGAACACCCAGCAACATCACTTCCTCCACGTGTTTCCATGGTAACACAAGCACCTCGGATACCTGTCACTGCTGCTGTGGAAATTTCATGCTACGACATTAAATATAGAATATTTATTGAAACAAAAACTGATACTATTATAAAATATATAACGTATTGAAATGTTTATGACTTATCAAAAATGATTCGATTAATTTACAAGATGTACAAAGATGTATTTATTTAGTTTATATATTTTTAACAGATTACAAGCCTAAATAATATTAAGGATTTTTAAATTAAATTAAAATGTAAATAATTGTGTCCTATTTATATGATGTCGTCTTCGATAATGATTATAATAAATATATAATTAATTTTTCGAGTAAAATTTTTTCACACTCCAGCGTTATGTAATGAGTGATAAATTTTCATTCCCTTTTCCGCTAAAATGAAGTTCCATTGTTCACTACAGTGCTACAGCTCGCTACGCTATGCAATTGTGTGTGTACGGAGAGTTTGTGTGTATGTGCGCGCATCTCATACGTAGTTGTTTGAGCAGTTAGTAGTAAATATGTATGTGTGACTGTTTTATATATGTGTATGCAAGTGTTTCATGTGTGTGTGCATGAGTGAAGTTTGATTTAAGCCCTATACGGTGCCTCATACACAATCCCCCCCCGAAAAACAACAAACACAAATATATAGGCTACTCGATAGATAACACGCCAACACGCCAGCGCGCTCCGATGTGAGCCGATTTATTCACGTCATAATTAGAGAATATATAAAGAGATAAATAATATAGAGAAAGCATAATACGACTGTCCATACAGTGAATAAAAACAAAAGGATTGAATCCAACTATTAATTTTGATTTAATTGATGTAATAAACCATTTTAATTTTTTTAAATCTACTTTAAGCAGAGACGTCCGCTCTCTTCTTAATTCATCTAAAAAAAAAACTACAGTATTTGCCAACAGCGCACATAGTTTGATAAATTTACACCTATCGTGAATGAAAGGTGAGAGAAGATTGTGCAGAATCTTCTGACACAATGCTTGCTCTGAAGGACTCGACAAGAATATAGGATACGAATCATATTTATAATAAGATAATTAATTAAATGATAAAATTTTATCAAATAAGAACTTTATCTAAAAGCCAGACCGACCAAATTTCTCATTCACTGCTGAAGTAGTTAAATATGCTTATACTGTAGATATGTAGGTTACATTTTGAAAGTACAATTGCAAGTAAATTACAAACTGCATGTAATGTAACTGAGCGCGCTGTCGCGTTGTATATACTCTATAACAGGCATTTATCAGCCTTTTGACAAAAACGCTGCCTTTTGTAAAGTAAAAGTAATTTACAAAAGACAAACAGCTTTATTTCAGTCATAAATTTACAATCACATTCCAGCTATTATTTCCAGCCGTGGTTAAATAATGGATGAAATATTTATTCAATACTGGACACAAACAGCAATATATATATATATATACACACACACACACTCACCTAAAGGATTGTTAGGAACACCTGTTTAATTTCTCATTAATGCAATTATCTAATCAACCAATCACATGGCAGTTGCTTCAATGCATTTAGAGGTGTGGTCCTGGTCAAGACAATCTCCTAAACTCCAAACTGAATGTCAAAATGGGAAAGAAAGGTGATTTAAGCAATTTTGAGCGTGGCATGGTTGTTGGTGCCAGACGGCCCGGTCTGAGTATTTTACAATCTGCTCAGTTACTGGGATTTTCACGCGCAGCCATCTAGGGTTTACAAAGAATGGTGTAAAAAGGGAAAAACATCCCTTTTGATTCAGTATGCAGCAGTCCTGTGGGCGAAAAAGCCTTGTTGATGCTAGAGGTCAGAGGAGAATGGGCCGACTGATTTAAGCTGATAGAAGAGCAACTTTGACTGAATTAACCACTCGTTACAACCGAGGTTATCAAGAAAAGCATTTGTGAAGCCACAACACGCACAACCTTGAGGCGGATGGGCTACAACAGCAAAAGACCCCACCGCGTACCACTCATTCAAATCAATTCAATTCAATTTTATTTGTATAGCGCTTTTAACAACTTGCATTGTCCCAAAGCAGCTTTACACAATCAAAAGAATTATTTAAGTTTGTATAGAATTTGAATGTGTGTAAATCAAAATGGTCAGATAGTCCTTGATGAGCAAGCCAAGGGCGACAGTGGCAAAGAAAAACTCCCTGAGATGGTAGTAGAAAGAAACCTTGAGAGGAACCAGACTCAATAGGGAACCCATCCTCATTTGGGTGAAACAGAAAGGAGTAAATGATCTGCATTTATACAGTGTGTTAGGTGGCAGGCAGCTCAGCTATAATAGCTGATGTTAATTGATGTTAATATGGCGTCCAGGTAGTTATTGAAGACCCAGGTAGACTTGTAGGAAGTTCCAGTCCTGAACTATCGAACTGTCAAGTCCCCAAAGAAACAGTTGCCAACACCAGTCAAGGCCAGAACCATCTTCTAGGTAGAGAGAACCATCCCCAGACACGAGACACATCCCAAAGAGACACACAGGGCATCCATGCGACAAGATCTCCAACCAGAAGCGGGGCACCAGGATGGGTCAGACAGGTCCGAAGGGCAGAGGGAGTCTGGATCATTGGCAGCTCAGGAACGACATGTGTAGCTCGACAGAGAGAGGGAAAGAGAGAAAGGGGGAGAAAGAGAAGAGAAGGAACGGGAGAGAGAGCAGAAGAGGAGAGATAAGAGTTAGGTATGGTCACAGTCACATAATGTATAATGTGAATGTATATTTACTGTAGAGTGCAGGCAGAGACTCCGGCAGGACTAACTATAACATCATAACTAAAAAGAGAGAGCCAGAAGGAAACACAGATGAAAGCAACCAATCACCTCACCGTCAACAAACCTGAGTGATCAATGAGAGTGGGGAAGACAGCATCTAAACATACCAGTTCACCATAATACTCTACGTCCATGAGTCCCCCAGACCTGCTCCTTTACCTAAGGCAAATCTATTTATAAAAATGCTAGATTAAATGAATAGGTTTTTAGCCTGGACTTAAACACTGAGACTGTGTCTAAATCCCGAACATTATTTGGAAGACTATTCCATAACTTTGGGGCTTTGTAAGAAAAAGCTCTGCCCCCAGCTGTAGTTTTCATAATACGCGGTACTGATAAGCAGCCTGCATCCTTTGATCAAACTAGGCGTGGCGGATCGTAAGACACTATCAGGTCACTCAGATACTGCGGCGCGAGATCATTTAATGCTTTATATGTCAAAAGTAGTATTTTAAAATCAATGCGAAATTTCACAGGGAGCCAATGAAGTGAAGATAAGATAGGCGTGATGTGCTAGTGAGGGCTCTCGCTGCTGCATTCTGGACTAGCTAAAGCTTGTTTATGCACCTAGTTAAACAACCAGACAGTAGGGCATTACAATAGTCCAACCTAGAGGTGATAAAAGCATGAACTAGTTTTTCTGCATCATTTAGCGACAATATATTTCTTATCTTGACAATATTTCTGAGGTGAAAGAATGCTATCCTGGTAATATTATCTACATGAGCTTCAAATGAAAGACTGGAATCTATAATCACACCAAGGTTTTTAACTGTTGCACTTGATGAAACAGAAAGGCCATCTAAAGTTACAGAGTAATCTAGAATCTTACTTCTAGCTGTATGCGGTCCTATGACTAGAACTTCTGTCTTATCTGGGTTAAGCAGAAGAAAGTTAAGCATCCAATTTCTTATGTCCTGCACACATTGCTCAACTTTATTAATCTGGTTTATCTCATCAGGTTTTGCTGGGATGTATAACTGTGTGTCGTCAGCATAACAGTGAAAACTAATACAATGCTTACAGATTATGTTGCCCAGAGGAAGCATGTAAAGGGAAAAAAAGCAGTGGGCCTAAAACTGAACCCTGTGGAACACCAAACTCCACTAGAGAACATGCAGAATAATCACCATTTAAGTCTACATACTGATCATCAAATAGGATCTGAGCCAGGAGAGGGCTGTACCCTTAATTCCTACTACATTTTCTAATCTGTGAAGAAGAATACTATGGTCAATGGTGTCAAAAGCTGCACTGAGGTCGAGTAATACAAGCATGGTTACACAACCTCGATCTGCGGCCAATAGGAGGTCATTTACTACTTTAACGAGTGCTGTCTCTGTGCTATGATGAGGCCTAAATCCTGACTGATACAGTTCATGTGTTATTTCTATGTAGATATAAACATAGTTGCTGTGCTACTATCTTTTCCAGAATCTTAGAGATAAAGGGGAGCTTTGATATTTGCCTGTAATTGGGCAGCTGACAGGGGTCAAGGTCAGGTTTCTTAATAATCAGTTTAATAACTGCTAATTATTCTCAACAGGGGTTCTGTTATTGCTGGTACTATCTGTTTGAGAAAATGTGTCGGTATAGGATCTAATATACAGGTTAATGAGTTTGCAGAAGAGATGAGTGAAATTAGTTCATTCTCTTCAAGGGGAGTAAAGTATTCTAGGTACCGATCTGACATGGCTAGTTTAACATCAGCATAAATTACATTGTTTGGTTTCAAAGCCTCAATTTTATGCCTAATATTTACAATTTTATTATTTAAAAAAGTTTATGAAGTCCTCACTATTACACAATGTTGTTGTGGACGCCATTTACGTTCTAATATCCGAGTGGTCTGTTTTAAAGTGCGTGTATGATTGTTATACCAGAGAGCGAGTTTTTTATCTCTAGTAATTTTTCTTTTAACTGGACCTACATTATCCAAGGTGTAACGAAATGTCGACTCTAAATATTCAGTCGCCTGATCAGGTTCTGTGGGGTTAGACGGTGATCTAATCAAAGTTGGTAGTTCCGGGAGATTACTGATAAAACTCTGTGTGGTAGTTGATGTGAATGTACGTTTAATACGGTAGCACGGCGCTGTGCGTATGTTATTACCATGAGACACTTGAATTGAGACAAGATAGTGACCTGATATAACTTCAGACAATAGAGTTGTAAATAAATATCTTATACTTAATCAGAAGAATATTATTAAATCTAAAGTGTGACCTGCTTCATGAGTGGGTCCTACTACACACTGATTTACTCCTACTGAGTCCAGTATGGACATAAATGCTCTACACACAGGGTCTTCCGGATTCTTAAAATGAATATTAAAATCTCCAGCAATTAACGCCTTGTCTACAGAAACGACTAGGTTTGAGAGGAGATCTGCAAATTCACTAAGAAATTCCGAGTACGGCCCTGGAGGTCTGTAAATGATAATTAGTGAAATCGACTGAGCTGACTTAATATTTGTAGCTACACTTATGTTACTATAAAGAACTTAAAATGAATTCAATTTGTGTCCGTGTTTTTGTATAATAGTCAGATTATCGTTGTAAATAACTGCGACGCCTCCTCCTCTACCAGTTAACCGAGGCTGGTGTATGTAGCTGTATCCAGAAGGACTAGCTTCATTTAGAGCTACATACTCATCCTGTTTAATCCAGGTTTCTGTTAAACAGAGTATATCAAACTCCTGGGTTGTGATAAGTTCATTAACTATAACTGCTTTAGATGTGAGAGATCTAATATTTAACAGTCCCAGCTTCAGATCAGAGGTGCGCATCCAGTATGATCTGAGTTTGTGGTCTTTATGTTAATTAAATTACTAAAACAGACTTTTTGAGTCTTTCTAAATTTGTTTTTAGCTCGGGGAACAAACACAATTTTACAGTTTTTTTCAATCGCTAACAAGCACTTACCCATACTTCAGATACTTTTTCTAAACTCTTAACACAGACTCACACCTACAAAAACACAATTGGCCAAATGGATAATTTTCTTCTCAAAAATAAATTTTGTTAAATATATACTAACTCTTCATTTCAAAATAGAACACATCTTTCTCTGCACACACTAACTTTACAAAAACACTATAAATCTGACTCAAAATGAAATTATTCTGTCAAAGAATAACACTTGTTTTCACTTCACAAGGTACATGCAGTCAATCAAAGTACACCAGGTTTCAAAATACTGGCTATTATTGACATTACAAAAACTGCATAGACTTTTATGTTTCAGTTTTACAGGTATTTGCATGCAAAACATGCAATCCACCATTTTGACACCAGAAATGTCTTGGTTGGTAACTGTATGTCCACATGTACAGTAATGTTCACATTCAAAAGCATTCCAGTAAAAAGCAAACAAGTTTTTTTTTCTTTACTGTTTACTACAGGAGGTACAGTAGAAACACGGTATGATAGAACAGAAAAAGTTTTACAGTATTGCTTACAGTGAACAAAATATCCATGAAACACACAAGAGCATTCTGAACAAAAAAACAACAGCAAAAAGCTAAGATAAAGGGGGGGCTAAAAAAAGGCAAAAAATTTGCATCTAATCTCTGCGATCTTCAGGGTTAGGCCACATGTTTTCATCAACATCACATCTGATGTTATCCAAGTCGATGCACCTGGGATAAAACCGCCTGGTATGTCGGATCCACCCTTGGCAATCATCAACTGTGATGTCCCTGGAGCCAGCATCCATGGCTTCAAGGAGGGACATCTGGTCATGTGGCTGATGGTCATAAACCTTCCACCTCCATGCAGAAAAAAAACTCCTCTATGGGGTTGAGGAAAGGTGAATAGGGTGAAAGGAAGAGACTTACCAGTCTTGGGTGGACTTCAAACCATGTTGTTATTGCTTGCGAGTGATGGAAAGCCACATTGTCCCAGGTAATTACAAAGGTCCTCATGTTTTCACCCTCCTGACCCTGCTCTGGAACCAGGCACTGGTGGAGATCATTGAGAAAGGCAAGCAAGCGCTCTGTATTATAGGGTCCAACCTGACATCTGTGAAGGAGTAATCCTGCATTTGCAATTGCTGCACACATGGTAATGTTTGCCCCTCTCTGTCCTGGCACATCAACTGTGGCCCTTTTTCCAATTACATTTCGTCCACGTCGACGCCTTTTGGCCAGATTGAATCCTGCCTCATCGATGTATATGAATTCATGAGGGGCCTGGTTGGCCTCCAATTCCATAACTCTCTGAAACAAAGTTTATGTAAGTCATGTTATTACTGTATACCATACTGTACTGTAACCTAGTATTGTGTAGGTTACCTACTTGCAAAGTGCAAAGCTTATAGAACTAGACATTGAATTGAATATACACTATACCTGGACATATTGTCGTCGTAGCTACTTGACCCTCTCACTGTTCCTCTCAAAGGGAACAGTGTAGAGCTGCTTCATCCGCACTCTGTGTTTGGACAATGTCCGCGTAATGGTTGTAAGGCTGATTCTATCAATTTTGTCAAATATCTCATGGTCCGCCACAATTCTAGTTTGAATTTCACGCAGTTTTATTGCATTATTTGCAGCAACCATTTCTACAATGGCAAGCTCTTGATCATGACTGAGGAGCTTTCCTCTTCCCCCAGAGGGTGGAAGACGTTGCATTCTTTAGAAAAACAAAAAATTCAACATATGCATTACTGTATGACCATATTGACATGTCAAGTGAGAATAGAAACAATCCATGTAAAATGCAATACTTACCTGTTGGTTTGTTGAAAGATGCGTATAATGAAGGCAACCGTTGACCGCCTCAAATTGGGCTGCACTCTTTCACCAGCCTCTCTTAGTGAAAGACCATGGTTGATTACATGGTCAATGATAGTGGCACGAATTTCATCACTGACTACTGTTCTTGCAGCCCTTGGAATGCCACCACCACGCATTCTTACACCTCTACCTTGCCCTCTCCTTGGGCCTGCTCTTCTCCCTGGGCCCCTTGCTCTTACTCTTCCTCGACCAGACATTACAGTGTTTGTCTTTTTTTTGTTTCCAAAAACATCACTCCTCAAAGTCTTGCCTTATAAACCCCACTGAGTCTAAGCCAGAATGGAATAAGCTGTGGTTGGTCCAATTTACCCAACATAAATCAGCTGTGTGTCAATTATTCAATTGTTTATTTATTATCAGCTGAGATATATTTTTGATATTGATATTGTTTTTGAACTGATATCATTGCAGAAGCAGAGGTTTTTATACTGTATCTAAGGTTTGGAATATTGTTTTTGCTATTGTGGGATGTTGTGTGTTAACATTCGTAAATACTACAAAAACAGTCCATAATTTTGTTGGGAGGTATAGCTTGTCTGTTAAGAAAATGTAAGCATTGTGGAAATGTGTTCACTGACTGCATATTGGGTGAAAACGACATGAAATGTGTGAATGGTATGGCCACAAAAGACCGATGCTGTGCTAATTGTGTTTAGAGTTTTGAAAATGTGACAACTGTTTGGACAAACGCTTGTTAGCGACTGAAAAAAACTGTAATATGATGAACCCTGAGTGACGACTCTATGCAGCTAGCAGACGGTTGGTTTAGCCTGTCTGTCTGCTCCCTGGCCTGGGCTCTGGATTGTCACCGATTAACTAGGCCTCTTCTGAGACTATGAGCTATACTTCAACAAATGAGAGCAGCACCTTCCCGAGTGGGATGGACACCGTCCCGCCCTAACAGGCCAGCTTTGCCCTCAAAGGTCTCCTAATTATCTATGAAGCCCATGTTGTTTTCGGAGCACCACCTGGACATCCAGCGGTTCAACGACCATAACCTGCTGTAAATTATGTCACCACGTCTCATTGGGATGGGACCGGAGCATATTACGTCATCGGACATCGCCATCGCTAATTTGAACACCTCTATAAAGTTATTCTTACTAATCTCTGACTGACGAAGGCGTATATCATTAGCTCCAGCATGTACCACTATCTTAGAGAACCTATGTTGTCCTAGAGCCCTAATATTACCTGCTATGTCCGGTGCTCTGGCTCCAGGGATACACCTTACCACTGCCGCTGGCGCCCCTAAAGGCCTAGCTAATTTCACGTGCCTCATTATGGAGTCTCCTATAACCAGAGCTCTTTCAGGTTTCTCAGCGGGTGCATCACTGAGGAGAGCAAACCTGTTGGACACGTAAAGCGCAGAAGAGGTGTGCTCCGGTGGGCTAGCCTTAGCGTTAGCTTTGGCTGAACAAGTATGCCGCCGAGTCATCACCCACTCGCCCCGCTGTTACCCCTTTTCCACTGCTCTGGTTCCCGTGCCAGTTCCGTGCTGGTTCCCAATTTTGGAACCAGTGCCACGCTTTTCCACAAAAAAAAATTGGTGCCGGTGTATGAGGAAATAGGAGAAGAGCTAATAGTCGCAGGCTTCACACGAACAACCGACCAAATAGTGTAAAAGCTAAAAAAAACTGAAGAAAGACTTTCAGCGGTTATAACATGTCGAATAACCTGCTTTTGGATACTGAAATACATTTTCATACTAGTTTGGAGAATAACCAGCAAATTGACCTCGGCCATGGTCATTTCTGTTTAATGGGCGTGGCCTGTGATGTATTATCATGCAGCTCCCGCTGAGCTTCTGTCTAGTGTAAATGCGGGCCGGCACCTGGCACCAGCGGGCCGGCACCTGGCACCAGCACCAGTGTAGTGGAAATGAGGTATGTGAGGGCTCTAATGCCGGAGTCGGGGGCTAGTTATCTCCGCCTGCGGGACCCAGACTGTCTGCTACGGGAATAACACTGCTCTCACGCTTTCTAACCCTCTCTAAAGTCTGGATGAGTTCCTCTAACGTAGGTTATCTTTTTTGTCAGAGTGCTCACTAAAACACACCTATCACAAATAAAATTACCACCAATGACGGAGGAAGAATGTCTAAACATCCTGCACTCTACACACTGAACGAGCTGAATATTAGACATGATAACGTACCTGAGTCGGAGTTTAGTCGTATGGAGCTGAATTCCGTTTGTTGTTCTTAGAAGAAGAAACTTGCGCATTCTCCAAAAAGCACAAAAAACAGGGAAAAAGGCGAAGCCAAATACAAAACGGATTCCAAAATAGTTGGGACACCATACAAATCGTGAATAAAAACTGAATGCAATGATGTGAAGGTGCCAACTTCTAATATTTTATTCAGCATAGAACATAAATCACGGAACAAAAGTTTAAACTGAGAAGATGTATAATTTTAAGGGAAAAATATGTTGATTAAAAATTTCATGGTGTCAACAAATCCCCAAAAAGTTGGGACAAGGCCATTTTCACCACTGTGTGGCATCTCCCCTTCTTCTTACAACACTTAACAGACGTCTGGGGACCGAGGAGACCAGTTTCTCAAGTTTAGAAATAGGAATGCTCTCCCATTCTTGTCTAATACAGGCCTCTAACTGTTCAATCGTCTTGGGCCTTCTTTGTCGCACCTTTCTCTTTATGATGCGCCAAATGTTCTCTATAGGTGAAAGATCTGGACTGCAGACTGGCCATTTCAGTACCCGGATCCTTCTCCTACGCAGCCATGATGTTGTGATTAAAGCAAAATGTGGTCTGGCATTATCTTGTTGAAAAATGCAGGGTCTTCCCTGAAAGAGATGACGTCTGGATGGGAGCATATGTTGTTCTAGAACCTGAATATATTTTTCTGCATTGATGGTGCCTTTCCAGACATGCAATTTGCCCATGCCACACGCACCCATGCAACCCCATACCATCAGAGATGCAGGCTTCTGAACTGAGCGTTGATAACAACTTGGGTTGTCCTTGTCCTCTTTGGTCCGGATGACATGGCATCCCAGATTTCCAAAAAGAACTGCGAATCGTGTCTCGTCTGACCACAGAACAGTCTTCCATTTTGCCACACTCTATTTTAAATGATCCCTGGCCCAGTGAAAACACCTGAGCTTGTGGATCTTGCTTAGAAATGCTTCTTCCTTGCACTGTAGAGTTTCAGCTGGCAACGGCTGATGGCACGGTGGATTGTGTTCACTGACAATGGTTTCTAGAAGTATTCCTGAGCCCATTCTGTGATTTCCTTTGCTATTTACAGTAGCATTCCTGTTTATGGTGCAGTGTCGTTTAAGGGCCCGGAGATCACGGGCATCCAGTATGGTTTTACGCCCTTGACCCTTACGCACAGAGATTGTTCCAGATTCCTTGAATCTTCGGATGATGTTATGTACAGTTGATGATGATAACTGCAAAGTATTTGCAATTTTTCGCTGGGTAACACCTTTCTGATATTGCTCCACTTTCTTTCTGCGCAACATTGTGGGAATTGGTGATCCTTTACCCATCTTGGCTTTTAAGAGACACTGCCACTCTGAGAAGCTCTTTTTATACCCAATCATGTTGCCAATTGACCTAATTAGTGTTAATTGGTCTTCCAGCTCCTCGTTATGCTCAAATTTACTTTTTCAAATTTTAAATTTACTTGTCCCAACTTTTTTGGGATTTGTTGACACCATGAAATTTTGAATCAACATATTTTTCCCTTAAAATTATACATTTTCTCAGTTTAAACTTTTGTTCCGTGATTTATGTTCTATTCTGAATAAAATATTAGAAGTTGGCACCTCCACATCATTGCATTCAGTTTTTATTCATGATTTGTATAGTGCCCCAACTTTTTTGGAATCCGGTTTGTAGTATAAAGATGTAAAAACTAGTTGCTATTAATGTTATTAATTAACGTATTATTGTATAAACGGAAAAGTTATATAATTTAGACGCTGATACAAATGTGAAATTTTCGCAGCAACGATACGAAAACAGGAAGCTACGTCACCACCGTAAGCAGAGGTGAATTCCACTCATCTCCACTACAAATAGGAAAAAGAGGCTACAATTTGCACGAGCTTAACAAAATTGGACAGTTAAAAAATAGAAAAATGTTGCCTGGTCTGATGAGTCTCGATTTCTGTTGAGACATTCAAATGGTAGAGTCAGAATTTGGTGTAAACAGAATGAGAACATGGAGCCATCATGCCTTGTTACCACTGTGCAGGCTGCTGGTGGTGGTGTAATGGTGTGGGGTATGTTTTCTTGGCACACTTTAGGTCCCTTAGAGCTTTGGACTTGTGTAGAAATTGTCCATGTACACATGGTACCCCGAGCCTAAAACTTTACAGTCCAAAAGAGATGTTACCACATCATATGATCAGCCATGGCCTTTGGGAAAGTTGTTCTTCTCTGTGTATACAGAAAAGTCCATAGTGTAACCATTTAAAGAATCAGCAAGAACAAACAACTTGAATCCCCAATTAGTCAGCTTGGCTTTCATGTACTATATCATTGCTTTGCATGCCACCATTCTCTCATCCACAGCTATATTTCTTCTAGGATGATAGATTTGCAACCATGACAGATAGTGTCCATGAGAGGTCTAACCCTGAACAGACGATTGTGTTCGAATGTGCCCCTTTTCCTGTCATTCTCCTTTTATGCGTCTGGGTGACTCAGGTACACATTCCAAGAGCTTATCCAGTATCTGTACTGTACTGACATAACAATAGCTGGAAAAGGTACTGTCAAAATACTGTTCTGTCTCCAGTAGTCAGTGATGGAGGACAACTTGCGTTCGGGCAGGAATCGCAGAGTCTGTGGAAGTGTGTCATCATCAGTCTGTTTTTTCCATGACATTACCTGCATCTTGTTTGCCTTTGCTTTCTTTGGGGACAGGTGGCTGATCATTTTCACTATTAAAAAAAAAAAAAAGCAAAAAAAAAAAAAAATCATAAGCAAGCTGCTAACACAATAAAATAAACTAATGTACATTATCATCATATTAAAATATACATATATATGTGCACTTACTCAGTATGATTCTTAATTGCGCTCAAAACTGAATGGTACATGTGTGTCTCGATGTGAGGTGCTGGTGAAGGCAAGGGTGATGCAGACACATTTCTAAAAACAAATAAATAAAAATAAAAAATGTTAGCCTATACTGTTCACAGTAAATGGATGTGCAATTAATAGGTATGGACGCACAATATATACAGAGAGGCCCAAAAAATTTATCCACACTTCAACATGATAAATATACTGCACACCTGTCTTCTGTAGGTCACATGACAGCATCAATGATGGTGATAAAACTGACTAGAGTAAAGATAATATAATACTACACACTTCTGCTATAATTCAAATTAAGTTTTTAAAAAAGGGCTTAGATAATTTTTTTGTGCCCCTTCGTGTCTGTTGATGGATAATAGGCTGGACAAATTTCTGTTGATGGACCATAGACCATGTAGTGCATCTCAAACATTTACACCTGAGACATTAGCAAACACCATCCACTGGACATGCTTTACACACATATTTAACACATTCTAAACATTTACACATAAGCAGGTATTTGTAAATACAAGCTAAACAAAAGGCATTGTGAACATTTACACCACAGAAATATTAATAAACATTTCTTAGCTATATAAGTATTTTAGCCAGCTGGAGCTAGCTTGTTTGTGCTAAATAACATTACTGATAGCACTGTTATAAACTAACCAAAACGAAGCCAAATATATATTAGCAACCATAATCTAAAGCTATCCGAAACAAGGTGAAATACATTAGAACATTTACAAACATCTGTAAACTCTATAAGGCATTAGCTTAGCCACCGGGAAACAACGTGTTTGCTACATGAGGCAGCATGTTAGCAGTGTTATCTACATGCTACACTAAACTGTGTAAATGGCATTGAAAGGCAATGTGCAGTGGCGGTTCTACACTTAACTGCTACCTGGGCGAGAATCCCTCCCAGCGCCCCAAGTCACCCCTCTCAAAAAAAAAAAAAAAAAAGCAAAACTTCACATTTTGAACACACCATAAGTTTTATTGTAGTAATACTACATGTCGTTCCGTAACAGACCAATTTTTGCAAAAAATAAATAAACTACTCATCACTTAAATAAATATACTCTGTACAAACAAATATTATTTAAGAAAAAATATTTTAAATTATTAAGAATAATATACAATATTAATTAAAAAAATACAATAATGGGAATTGTATTGGTTTTAATGGTAAGTATAACAATGTCTGCTGGTATATGATGGATTCTATTGGTGGGTGGGATGATACATCCTATTGGAAAAGTGTCCAAAACACACTACAATAAGGAATTTTGTAATAGTTTCACTGAAAAAAGTGTTAATGGTTCATAATGGTATTTAATAGAAACCATTAGAATTTCTGTGATGGTTTTTATATTAGGCTTTTATTGTGTTTTTTTTTTTTTTTTAGCAAGGTAAGCATAGCAAGCATCATAGGCAAGAAGGCTAACAAACCTAAGAGTTAACGTTATACCACTAATTAACATAATGACATAAATACCTTAATCATACAGACAACAAGATAACAGATAACAACATTGTTACATACCTTTATCTTTGGCCCGTTTCTCCTCATCTTCTTTTCTTTTTTTCCTAAATTGGGCACCTGACAGCTTTGGCCTTTTTCTCTTTATCGCTGTGTTTACTTTGTAATCGACGATTCTACAATTAACAGATTTCCCCCAACGCTGTCACTCACGACCAGAAGTCAAGTCTAAACCAATTCACCTTCACATCATAATCGTTTTTGATTAACTATTTTTATTAGCCATTTCACACAATTAAATAAATGAAAAAAGTGCAAATTATTGGTCTATGTTTAAAATATTTTGAATTAAATGTGCGTTATTTGTAAGAAAGTCAGGTGTCACTGACATAATTTAGCCCCCCTCCTTGTCCGCTTCATTTGGGAGAGGTGAACTGTACTCTACACTAGAGTGGTCTGTTATGTTGAAGTGAGGAAAATATTTACTAATATTAGTTTAATATTATCAGAATAAGAGTTATATAAGACTTAATAACTTACCCACTGTCATAGCAGTTTGCCTGAATGTACTCTGCTGGATCTGTTCTCTTTTCAAAATGATCCGGTTCGTCATCAGAGTCACACAGTCTTCATCTGAGGTAAAGATATAAACTCCGCCTACTGTCCTTATCTCCTCCCACTGTCCAGAACACTGAAGAGCTGTTCTGAAGAGCTTCCTCGGATGTGTAGCGCATGCCATCTTCCAAACGTGCAGAAAACTCACGGAATCTGTGTGTTTTCAAGCCGGTCTGTGTGTTTTTTAAGCCGGTGTCCGGGGGGCCTATGTAAATTACCCTGTGACTGTTTCCTGTGTGATTGACGTGTAGGCGTGTCCTGCCTCGGGTCATTAGCAGATAATGAACTGCGACAGAAATTCTGTGCCTCTCTTTGGTTTCACATGAATTACATAAACTGAAAATATTTATTTTTTATTTAAATCGCTTTATTTAAAAGTAGACACTTTAATCTTTCCATAGTTATGTTTCTCATGTCTGTGTGTGTGTGTATTCGTGGAGTTTCAGTTCAGTTTAGTGACGTGTTTCAAAAAGATTTTCTCAGAGACTGAGAAGGCTGAAAGCGCACCCTGTTTATTTTCTTTATTTTACAAAAGCACATTGTTTTGTGGATGAAAGTAAATACCCTTCACAGATTTAGATGATGTACTACACTTATGTGTATAATCAAACATGACGAAGCACTTTAAGTTCTTTTCATGGTTACCAGAAAAAAATGCACGTATGTCTGCCGACGACAGGTCAGACTCCTAAGGGTTAATGCAGCGTAATGTTGTACAACCTGCTATTAAAAAAATTATGTTATTAACTGTGCATCACTAATATGAAATGTCTGTGTAAAGTGTCTATGTGTTGGGGGGGGGGGGGGTGAAAAGTCTGTGTGTGGAAAAAAGTGAATAAGTATAGTGAATAATTCTTCTTTAAAGAAACCCAGCTGTTGTGGAACATCACTGTATACTGAATACTCCATTGTATCAGAGGGTATTTAAACGAAAAGCGTTCAGAGCTCAGTGTGACACTGCAGTCTCCCCCGGCCGTTATTGCATGATAAATAAAGGTCGTTATCTTCTGAAAACCAAAGCCTGAGTCTTCAATTAATTTCCACGATATCTTGGCGCTGCGAGCAGGGTGGAAAAGGGGCAAAGGTGACTGATCAACATGGGCTTCCTTGGCGAGCAGCACAAACATGTGGCCACGTACAAAGGTAAGCAACTTTTGCTTATGTACTTAGTTTGTGTTGTTCGCTGGGATCACCCGTGTTGGTAAGAATGCCTTTAAAGACCTCTCCAAATTAAGTAGTTTTGGATGGGCTTTGTTTTCAGGAAAGAATGCATGCATCAGCTTACAGTGTTAACTGTTATACTGATAGTAATTTGATAAATTTAGCATGCATTGGTCTGTTATGTTGTCAAGAGGGCTTTGATTAGATGGCAGCATGACAAGACAAGTATGAGAGAGCGCATTTGAGCATCTATTTGTGTTAAAGAGAGAGTGGCTCGGTATTAATCTGTACCCATTGTCAAGAGGGCCTAGATTGGATGGCAATGGGAAAGAAGCAGTTAATAAGGAATTGCGCTTAATTAGTTATACTGCTTGTGTAAAGGTACACAGCAGCTAAATATTTATAAATAACGTTTATGAGTAACGTACAGATGTATGTCGATAATGTGTAGCCACCGAAAAATTATTGTATGAGGCTGGTGGTGAAATTTTATATAGATATCTTTTTTATGAGCAATATACGGATGTATATGAATTTATATTAATATCTAAGTATGAGGAGCACCGCTGTGTGCCATAAAGTTAAAGGCAATTGCAATTGGTTGTGTCTAATTGATGTTGTGTTGGTCTAAAACTGTCTGAATGCAAGGGAGCTCTTTGTGTGCCTGTGAGAGAGAGAGAGAGAGAGAGAGAGAGAGAGTCTGGTTTAGTAATATTATAAGCTGTGTCCAGAGAACAGGGCTTGACCCCTGAGCAGAGGGGGGACAGCTGCTGCCAGACTGGAGACGCCTGTGTGTATGAAAGCCTTATTAAAAATTAATAATATATAAATAAAAAATAGTAAATAAATAAATAAAAATTAAATAAAATAAATGAAAAAAGAAAAAGAAAAAGAAAAGTAAAATAATAAAGAAAATAATAAAGAAATAAAGGAATCAAGAAAGTAATGAGCCCTTATTAGAATATAAGAGACAAGTATGGATGAATTAGCCCTAATTTCTAGAGAAAACAGGAACAAAGTACGAAGTATAAATATATAAATAAAGAAATACAGTGGAGTTGTCACTGTTCTATGAATAAAGAAATATTGTGGAGTTGTCACGGTTAACATCAGAAGGTGCCATGCGTCCAGGCTCCATTTTGTAAGTTAAGGTTCCTTTTGTTTCTTCGGTTCTAAACTTCATTTCTTAGAATGCACCTCGGTCGGGTGAGCGCTCAGCTGAGCTGAGGTATTATCAGTCGATCATAAATAACATTGTGTTCTAGTTGTTGGGTATCTGTTGAGTTTAAGTATTGGTTAGTTAATTGGTTGTTGAATTTCCTCTGTGTCTGTCTGTTTCATGCCATTTCCATTGTTCCTATGCCATTCAATTAAGCCACTTAAACTGATTGAATGATATGCTTCATGTATTAGGTGTTCTAGTGTCATATTCTCTTTGTTTCTGGATATAGTCTGTTCTGGTTAGCTCTTATAAGTTATGGTTAGCTCTTATGTTTAGGATTTTATGTTTCTCTCCTAGTCTTGTTAGCTCATGTTATATTTAGGTTCTTGTGTAGGTTAAGCTCCTTATTTAGTTCAGCTCCTGGTTGGTTTAGCTCTGGTTACGTTAGCTTCTCTTTGCTCATGTTCTGTTTCCTATATTAAAAGACCTTTCCAAAGCATTCACCTCTGCACATATACCTCATCTAAATCCCACACATAGCACTGTGTGACAGGAGTGGTGAATGTGTCTGAACCAATATTAATACTGTGGCATTAATCGGTTATAGATAAAATTACTCACTGTGTTTAAAAATAGACTGTACTGGCTGGCAAGTCCTATAGTGAAATATTGTATATTAGAGGGTGGTTATCATTGTTGAGTTTTGTTAAGAAAGGACGATAAATCTGTGATTATACAATATCGTATGCTGTAAGTAAATTTAGTCACTAAGTAAGTGCATAATCAGAAAATAAAGCAAGAATATCTAAGTTGTGGTGGCATAGACTATCAAGCATAATGGCAGCCTCCCAGGTGAATACATTAGTATTGAGGCATCCGTTGCATGGAAATATCATAACTAAGATTGCAAATAAATGGCAAAAGAGAACTAAAGAGATCATTACAAAATGGCTAAAGGAGGGAGCATTTGATGTGGCAGTGTGTGGATAAAGAAACTGTGGAAAAATTATAAGATGGCGGCAAAAGAAGAAAATGTGTCCAAAGAGGGTTAAAGAGACAGCAGGAGTGGGAAGTCCTAGCTTTGTTTAAGAAAGAAGAAGAGGAACAGGTACGGAAGAAAAAGCAGATGAGGAAAAATTAAAAATGTTAGACAGTGAAGCACGGAATAACCGAGAGGAAGCGTTAGTTACGCCTCCCGCATATGTGCAGACAGAAGGTCAATTCCCTATGCTCAAGGGCATGGTGGAACTCACTGGTGAAATGCAAATGGAAGGGCATGTAGATTTAGAAGAAGACTACAAAGAGGCAAGTGTAAAGTCAAGAAAGAGGCAGGATAGAAAAATGGATAGAGAAGAAAGCACACTGTTAAATTGTTATGAGGAGATAAGGGCAGATCTACAGAAAGTAAAAAAGGTATGGGAAGCAAGTGAAGAGAGGTTAGTCAAGGGCACTATAAAACCCAGACAAGTAAGAAGTAAAATGGATACAACATTAAGGAATCGGCATAGATCTTTGTACAGTGGAGAGTATGAGGGTAAAAAGGATTTGTCATTTAATATGGGCAGTGGGAAACAGGGAAGGAATACTGGGAGACTTAGGCACCTAGCTCTACAATTCCCAATTTAAATTAAAGGTGCACAGAGATTATGTACCGTGGGCAACTCAAGATCTCCAGGGACTTGTCAACTGCCTCCCTAACATTCACAAAGGGGCAGGGAAATGGATTAAGGTCTTAGAAGAGAAGACCTCAGGCAAGCTTCTTTCGGTGGGAACTATGAATGCAAGAGACTGAAAACTCAAAACTGTACATTCAGAAGCAGTTAAAAAGGTGGAGCAAGAAACTGAAAAGTGATCCTGAGGGAGATGCACTGTTGTTTACACTATTCCGACACACTGTAGGAAATGCCATGCCTCAACGGGTGAAAAGTAAACTGGAGGATGTGGTCGGCTTAATCTCTAAATCATACAAAGAGTTCTTTAATCATGTCTCACATGTTGTTGAACAAAATAAAAGACGAGCAGAAGTTAAGAACTCAAGAACATGAACTGTACAGAAAACTGACTCAGTTACAGCTCGAGGAGCTAATGAAGAGAAATAAAGGAAAAGTCCAAGTTACCCTGGTAACAAAAGAAGCAGGGCAATTGTCTGTGAGAGGCCCAAACCCTTTACTGATGATTCAGCCAGCAGCAGTCACAGCAACGGCAGCATCAGCGGCACTTCCCAAGCTCACACCAGATGCCTGAACCTGACACTCATGCGAACTTTGCCCCCGGAGTAGGTTGGGGGTGTGGACAGGCTGGACATAACCGATACATTTGCCTAACACATCCAGGGCCCAGCCCTCGAGGGGTGTGATGGGAGGGGAGTTGCAACAACCCCCTCGAGATCAAGTTCAAGGCCCAATAAACCCATAGGGGGGGGGATCCAAAACAGGGGTATTAGGGGTGCCCAGAGAGTGCTACAGGGGAGAATCAGTTAGCTAGTTTAATAACTAATGCTGAACAAGAACCCATGTTACACATTGAGGTTAATGGGAAAAAATACACCCATGTTAGTTGAAACAGGAGCAGTTTATACCTGCTTAAATTTAAGAGATGCCCACTCAAGTCCGTCTACAATTAACAATAAGTGTAACCATATCTGTATTAGGCTTGAGTCAGACACCAGTTAATTAATTAAGCAGAGATGCATTATGTAAATTAGGACTTCAAATATGGTGTTCTCTAAAAGGTGTACTGTATATTGACCTGAAAAGTATTAAAATCAAATGGCAATGGCAGAACCACAAGTAAATGTTTATTGGATAGGGGAGCTAGAGAGGGAGTTAAGTCAAATGGGGAAGATTCATTAAATCACAAATCCTGGAGGTACCCACTGCGGCTTTTCACTGCACAATGATGTATGACTTAACTAAGGATGCTGACTTAGAACAAACATGGCAGGAAGAAACAAAAGAGCACAAGGTTAAAGTAGTTACACAGTACATCATCATCGGTCGACAAGGAGCAGCAATCAGTGTACATGAGTAATTTTGGGAAAAGGTGGTTTAATGTAACTGATTCTGGTCCTCAGGTGACAATATATGTAGGACAAAATGGCAGATCAAAGGACTTAGAACCAAGGATGAAGGAAGCCAAAGAAGTCCAGTGGAAGTCAACCATAAACCTGTTGATTTTTATTCTGCAGATGAAAACCTGTATCAAAATCTTGTGTGGTAATAACTTGATTGGTATTCCTTAGAAGGTTGTAGTCAGCCACAAATCACAAACATAAATGGCATCAGCATCCGAGGTAGTTGAGACTGTTGAAGATGAATTGTTTAGGGAAATGAAGGGTCAGATCCCACCTGATTTATAGTCTCGCTATGATACAGATGTAGACCTAATTAAATCAGCCAGCCCGGTTCAAGTACAACTTAAACCAAATGTAAAACTGCCCAGAATAAGATAATATCCTTTGTGCCCTGAAACAGAAGCTGGCATAAAACATACTATTAAAGGCCTGGTAAAAGCATCGGTACTAGAAGAAACAACCATATGCTGTAATACTCCAATTTTCCCGGTTATCAAGCCAGGTAAAAAATAAATGGCGTTTTGTGCATAATTTGTAAGCAATTAATAGTATAATAGAGGATTATCCAGCAGATGTTCCAGATCCACACACTGCTAACCAATGTCCCACTCGAAGCCAAATATTTTACTGTAATTTATCTTTGTTCAGCCTTCTTCAGTATTCCAGTGGCAGAAGAGAGTAGATATTTATTTGCATCTACATATGCTGGTAAACATTATATGTACCAAAAATGCCACGGAGGTTCAAACACTCACTGCATATATATTTCATCAGGTTTCAAAAAAGCTGATAACCTTCTCTAGTTTATGGATGATTGCTTAATATGTTCGTCATCATTAGAAACATGCCATAGGGATTTCATTCAAGAGACTCAGTAAGTTAGCAAAAGGAGGTCATAAAGTGTCTACAACTTAACTTAAGTTGAATATTTAGGGCGGCTAATTTCACATGGTACAATAGCCATAGTGCATACTCAATTAGAAGGAATAAGTAAAGCACCATTGCCACAAACAGTAAAACAGTTGATGACCTCTCTAGGCTTAATAGGCTTTAATCCTAACTGAATTGGGAAGTGTGCAGTAAAAACGTAATGAGAGAAGAAGAACTGCAAGATTGTGCTCCAGTTAAATGGAACACAAACACGGTTAGCATTTGAATCACTCAAAAAGAAAAGTAGACAGCACCAATTTAGGTATACCTGATTATACCAAAATGTTCTATTTGTATGTGGCTAACCAAGTGGATGGATATGCCTCTGCTGTGTTGATGCAGGAAACCTGCAGTGGAAGGAGGAAACAGCCCCTAGTTTACTACAGCACTAAGCTAGATAATGTAGCGCAAGGTTACCCACCATTCCATCAGCAGGGACTTGCAGCAGTACATTATGCATATGACAAAGCATCTAAATTGACTATGGGTTACCCAGTAACCATTTATACACATCATAAGGTTGTAGAATTAATAGAACAAGGGAAATTGTTCTAACTCAAGATTGCATTCTAGCAAATTCTTCACTGCTCTCATTCTCTGACCTTACTATAAAGAGGTGTAACACAGATAACCCATCTAAATTAATTTCTTTAGCATATGAAGGAGTGTCTCATGATTGTGTGGCAAATTCATTAGCATTTACTAGGTTACGACCTGATCTTGAGTCTAAACCGATTGCGGAAGCAGAAGTCACTTACTTTGTCGATGGTTCTAGTTTTAGAGACCATGGAGGAAGTCACACAAAATATGCAGTAATAAGGAAAGATGGAGAAAACTTCAAACCCATCTTATCTTAGCATACTTCACAACCATGTTCTGCTCAGTTACAGCCTATCCGCATGGGGTAGGTCATCTGTTTAGAGCAGTGTGAACGTAAGGATGGGTTAAAAGGAGTGACAGAACTCTCATTCAGCATGTTGAACAACCAAATAACCTAATGTCTGTTAGGATGCTACCAAGACGGTTATTATGTCACTAAAGGTAACAACACACCGTAGCAGACTTAGAATCAAAGCAAGCATCAAAATGTCAACTGGCAGTGCAGGTGCCAATAGTCCTTAGAACCGCAGCCTAAGTTGGAGGATGCACAAGGTATTTGGCGTTTACATAAAAGTCTGATCATAGCACCCACAGCACGGTTAAACAGATTTAGTTTCAGATGTTCGTGGATTTGACCATTGTGCTAGAGAAGAGGTTGTGAGAAAAATCAAGCTGTATGCTATAGATGAAGAGTGTCCAGCTTCATGTAAGTTATGTGCTAAGCATAATGTCAAAAAGGAACAGCGACATCCGTTGGTCATATACCGGTACCAGAAGGACCTTTTAAGCACTTGGTTACAGATTATATGAAATGATAATGAATGCTTGAGACAAAAGGTATATGCCTGTAATAATTGACAGATTTAGTAGATGGGTAAAAGCAATGCCTTCTGCAGATGAAGGGGCCGGAACAGTTATCAAATTCCTCACAAGGGAAGTGATGCCTAGGTTTGGAATTCCGTCAAAAATCAGTTCAGATAATAGATCAGCGTTCATTCAGAAAACTGTTAACAACAGTTGAGAATAAAACAAAGTTTTGGATGTGTCTATCATTCACAGTCCCAGGGTATGGTAGAAAGAATAAACAGAACTCTCAAAGTCAAGCTTAACAATATTTTTGCTAGAACAAACCTTAACTAGGTTGATATATTACCTCTTGCATTGGTGAGCTATCGCATGCAAATTAACAGAAATACATACTTAACCCCGCATGAAATGCTAACGGGTCGACTCATGCCAGTGCAATTCTGTAGGGGGCCATATAAAGGCCCACCGCTAAAACAATTGCAATTGAAACTCAGATTATATATGATGAAGCTAACTGCCATATATAAAGCAATCTATGTGCAGGAAAAGAGCAAAAAGGCGGAGGAAGGAAAAGACATTCCATGTCCCATCAATCCAGGAGACCAGGTCTATCTATCTGTGAGTGTGTAGGAGGAAGTGGCACAAGGCCAGGAGGGAGGGGCCCTACGAAGTTCTGGCAGCCACTCCAAAACCATTGAACCATTACACAAGAGTCCCCAAAACAAGTACCAGAAAAGAAGGAAAAAGAGAGGAGAACCTAACATCCTATAGTAGCAAAGTGCAAAGAAATTAAATCCTAATTGGGAAAATAACCAACTATTGGCACAAGTTGGACACCAAATTGCGCAGCGTTAAACACCAAACTCCAAATTAAGTATGGGAATTTGTTTGAAAGCAGCATCCGCTTCTCATACAGATGAGACTGACTGACTGACTTTGACCAGTATTTCCCCTGACTTACCCGACATGACAAACAGTTGTACAGATTATATGTGACAATGACTCATGTTCAATATGTGGTATAAATGCAATTCTGTTTAACCAAACCTATATTACTTTCACAGATAACGCAACAGCAGTGACAATTAATTTAATTCCCTCAACAGGAAAAGTGCCCGAGAAGGAAGCAAGCCGTAAACACGTAAAATAACTTATGACCATGTGTAATGCCACTAAACAATGATCTCTTTAATTCCAGATACAGAAATTTTATTGGAGCAGCTGATGGTTGACTTTACTGTGTCTAAAGTTATAAATTATATTTATATCTAACCAAAGACTTTTAACTTAACAGCATTTTCTAGCAACAACAGACAAAGATGAATTTTTGGACACAGTCATCAAGAATATCCTTACCTCACCCATATGTAACTTTAATCTGAGACTTTACTAATTCATATGTTGATGCGTATCCTCAATGGCAAAGGATGGAAAACACGAGCCCATAATGAAGTGCTAGTAACCTCTCTTGTGGGCTCCAACTGACTCTCTACGATGTGCAGAGCATCTGGGTTGAAGATTCGTATATTACGACAAGGCGGTTAAAATCCTATTAACTTTTAAAATTGTACTGTGGGTTTCATATTTCAATTTATACATGTTTCAATTTAGATTGTAAACGTTGTCCAACTAGTGTAATCCTAGAAAGTCACTGTATTAATTGCATTGTATGTCATGTTATTGTGTTATGGAAAATATAATGTCATGAAGATCAGTCTTTTACTCTTGTCCCAATCGTCAAAAGTAAGGAAAGAGACGTTTGGCTGATACTCCCCTAAAGTGCGAATACATAGGTTGGTTATTGATAAAATCCAGTGATTTGATTTAATCACCAAATTAGTGTAAGGATGACTAACACATGGATTTGCACTCTAGATTGACCAATTAATGTGGGACTTGTAAGTCCCAAAGGGGGGATATATGGTAGTAATTTCTATGTGATTTCACTTACTTTTAGGTACCCATTGGAACATAATAGTCATTCTCTGTAGTCAATTTGAGAAGTGCTTGCCTAGGAATCCAAGCTATACATAGGATGGGGAATTGTACGTGCAAAATCTAACCATATAAGGCCTCCTGGAATGTGCTTGCCCAGAAAGGTGAGGTATACATAGAACGGGGGAATTTAAAGAAACCCAGCTGTTGTGGAACATCACTGTATACTGAATACTCCATTGTATCAGAGGGTATTTAAACGAAAAGCGTTCAGAGCTCAGTGTGACACTGCAGTCTCCCCCGGCCGTTATTGCATGATAAATAAAGGTCGTTATCTTCTGAAAACCAAAGCCTGAGTCTTCAATTAATTTCCACGATAGGTGTAATAGCGAACACAGCAGTCGTCATTCAGTAACGACATCTGAGCCGCTGAGGACGCAGTGGCTGAATTTTGTTTTTGAATCTAACGTCCCCGCCGATCTACCTAAATGCGTTCATGTTTGTGCTAATAATTTTTTACCAGATTGCTTTATAAACGCAAGGTCAATATAAAGCAGGTTTTGCTAGGAAGCAGCTCCTAAAAAATAGATCTTTGCTAACGCTTCGTGTTCCTGCTTCATCTTCATGTTCCTGCTTCATCTTCGTGTTCCTGCTTCATGTAATTTCTTTTTCTATGAATATTTGCAGATCGCCTTTTTTAATCACGATGAATGCGGAGTGTAAGTTAACTTACACTCTCATAGAACATGGTTATGTCGTCTTCTCTATGTACAGCCGTCTCTATATAATTCCTACTGAAACCGCACGTTTATAATAAACAATGCATTAAGGTAATTGTCTAGTTGCAAACTGTTTACGTAGTCGGAAAACTATATTATGCTTACCTTTGTAACGCTAGATGGTTTATAACGGTGTCTGTCAATGATTAAGAAGTCATGTAAACACATCAGTAAACACGTTTCGTTCTTAAATCAAACCAAAAACTACTTAAAAACTTCTCACATTTTCGCACTTTGGACTGCATTACCCACAAAGCATTGCCCGCACTGGACTACACTCCCGTGGCAGTGTGTTGTGAAGACACGCCCCACAGAACTGTCATTAGCATTTAAAGGAGCATGTACTGAAATAGGTTGCTGAGTACAGAGCTACTTTTTACCAGATAAAAGTAGTGTTTTTTTACACAACCATTGAGAATTTTTAATTAAAGTATATTTCAAACTTTTCATTAGGACCCTAAAGAATCATATTAACTCATGAAAAGTGTAAATTAAACTTGAATGTGTAGAGAAGAAGAGTGCTACGATGCTCCTCTAATTAACCTCCATGCTGAACCTGTTACTTCATAATGAGCGGTGTAAGGAATGATGGTATTCTGTGTTCCAGTCTTGTATGACAGAGTGAATGTAGGCTTGTGGATCCTGAATTAATGTGAATGATGTTTTATTTTGTCAGAGTAAAGGTACAGTGTGGAAATTCATATGCAAATCAGTTATTGGCTCTTAATACTAATCGGCTATCCTGGGGCTATTGCTAATATTGCCAATAATTACAATTACAAACAATGTCCCAGCAAAGGGGGGTTGTACACTAGTAACCCAGTGTAAGTTGCTTTGGATAAGAACGTCTCACAGATTCCTAACAGGAAATGGAAATGTTATATTAGGTGGTATTTTAGTAGTATAGTGCCAGCTATAGGATTTTTCCCCAAGTTGCAGCTGGATCAGCTACTGTTGTCCCAGTCAGACCACAATTAACCAGCACAAAACTCATGCGACACAACAGAAAACTTTTACCTCTACCAGCGGTGAATCTTAACTTATTTGCCGGGCCGATATTGGCTGATTGCAGTTAGGGGTGGGCGATATAACCAAAATCTTCTGTCACGGTAGATTTTTCTACCTCGATAACGATATATATCACAATATAGCAATTTGTATCTGAAAATGCATAAATAAAAATTCAAACACAAAGAAACTGTTTTACATAATGTAATTTTATTTAAACTGTGAATTGCTGAGGTTTGCCGCATTTGTTTACTTTGGCCATATTCGTTTGAATGCTTGGATTTCAAATGATAGAAAAGGTTTGACGTGTTTCCACCACTTGTTAAAACAGTGCACTTGCATACCTTGCAAATCACGTTCGTCTCATTCGTATCACTTTTCTTATACCCAAACCAATTCCACACCACAGACGATGCACCTTTTTTGTCACATGTAAGCAAACTCACTGCTGCTGCACTGTCTTCTTCCATTGTCGAAGTGTATGTGAAGTCAAACACATCAAAAGTGGGACGAACCCGTGGCACCCGGTTGAACCAAATACCTGCGCGGCCCAGTGGACAGCGCAGCGCGACTATCTGGATAGCGCAGAGATGATCTGGTTTATTTGCGCAGCCCAGTGGAGCACGCAGGGCGGACTTGAATCACAAACATGGGCGACCCACTGTTTTTTGAATTAAAATTTTTTTTTTTTTAAATGTCGGGACTGTTTAATATTGTTTCCGCCTTGCCATGCCTGGTTTGTACGTGCACATCCCAGTTGGGTAAAATGTAATTTGATAAACGGCGCGATTTATTTCTATCAGCATTGCGTAGGTTTGTGATTCAAGCAGCGCTGCTCAAGTGAGAAGCCCCTGTCTGCAGCCTGCAGATCGGGGCAGGGCTGAATCTGGGGCGGGGCTGCACGTGCCCACATAGATTCTTATTAGTTGTAAGTAAATTAATGACATCGACGCAACGTTCCTCCCACAACTCCTCTCATTGGTTAGTGAAATGTATTGAACTCGCTGCCACGAGAAACAGGAAATGCAGTTGGAAACAATACTTATAAATTATACATTTATTTAATTATTACATTTATATTACATTTATCTTATGTTATTAAATTAATAAATAGAAAAATTTTTTAAACATCAGAATTGTTTATAAATACAAACATTTATGACACATGAATGAATTATGATGACAAATGAATGAATTTCACTTTTATTTATTGAAGATTTCAGCAAAGCATTACTTCTCCCTCCTCATTTAATAATGGCACATGAAACAGCAGTCTGGGTCCTCAGTGCCATCATAAAACCCTCTGAGAAAACCACGTTTCCCATTGCCGCAATAACCGAAGCAGGTCTTGAGTAACGTTTTGCATATTTTGCATTCTTTAATTTCAAAAGGCACCAGTAATTCAGCCCTTGATGCTTCACTCCAATTTTCCCAGTTCACTACACCTGTAGCCAAAAACACACACACAAAGCAGAACTTATTTAGGATTGTTAGCCATGATACAGCTTTAAAAATACAATAAGCAAAATTACATTAAAAAAAATGGACAGATGCTTACTGTCAAGCCATGCATAGTGTGCCTTCTGTCTGAACTGGGTCCTGTTCACAATTGCACTAAAGCAACTGCAAGTAAGTGAAATATTCATGTAGGCAGCATCTCCATCCTGTAGCACTACTTCCAAGAGTATGATCTCCAAGATCTCCATGGGTAACTGGAAAGTATATGGAAAACGTTTAACTCTTCATTTGCTTGAATGAAACAGGAGAGTATTCAAGCACTTAAGAGACTTACATCCAAAAGTTGCAACTCAGGAGTCATGATTGCCTTTTGTGCCTAAAGAGGATAGCAGAGAAGACATGTAATTCTACACATGTTAAGAGAATACGACAAAAAAAAGTCATATTAAGTGTAATTAAATTACATTATTTTCAGTTTGCCTCTTGAGTCTCTTTGTTGCCCGTCTTTCTTCTTCAGACCTGTAATGAAATGTAGTAAAGGAGAAGTATGTTATTATTTTAAAAACTTTTATTTACATAATAAAAAGTGCTACACCTTTAAAATTAAAAATTGACTGATTCCCATTAAACGTACAAAAGTTACTGTCATGTCTGCTGGTGAAGTAAGTGGACGCAAAAAGCAGGATTAGTTCGTAACAAGTTTTATTCTTCTTTTCTCTTCCTTGAGATTAATACTCAGTACACTATATGCAAAACAAGAAGTTCAACAAAGGTAACTTGGCAAACTGGGGGTCTGCAGGTGGGTCGGGTAGACAGTAGAAACAAACAAAAAAAAGAACATAAACAAAATTAAGCCGCAGTGGCGAGGCCGAAAACCCCGGCGTACTGAGAGTCACTCAGCCTTGAACTTAACTGTGACGGCGGCAGTTAGAAAACCTCGGCCGGGACCCTTCCCTGCAGACTCCTCAGTCCTGAAAAACACATACACACATTAAAACATTTACGCCCCGACAGACAGAGGTGCACGTCAGTGAACAGACAACTTGAGGAGGGTTCGGCTGGGCTATAAATAGAGACACGTAAGGATGGACAGGTGATCATAATTTGGTGCTCATCACAAACCAGGGCGACATATACACACAGACACACTAGGGGGAGACAAAGGAGCGGCTCAGTAATCCGGTGACCCAGATCTTACCCTCCCGGGCTGAGTTGGCAAGGATGTTACAGTTACTCTCTTTGTGCTTTTGTTCATGACCCTAAATAAATTAAAAACAAGCAATTATGCATATCGCAATATGTACATTTACAATTTCTTTATTCATTTTATAGTATATTGCACAGGCCTAGTATGTATAATGTAAAAGCGCACCTCAGCAAAAAAATTTGTGCTAGTTTTAAAAAATGTAGACAAATAAAGAAAAGACAATAAACCTCAAGGTGAAATTCTCCAAAAGAAGCAAACACCACCATCTCCTAATACCAGGCATGTCTGTCTGAGGGGAAAAAATAAAAAATAAATTATATATTTATATATACTTTCTAATTACTTTTTAATTATATGGCAAATATACGTTAGAGTTTTTACTTACCTCTGTAAAATCAAAGTTCCCCGCAAAATCTAGTAAGAAAACATCAGCTCTATAAACTTACCACAAGGACAAAAATGCCACAGTTGTTGCTTAAATGTTGTCGTGGAAGGCCCTGTTGATGTAGCCATGAACACAGTCAATCTACCTTGAAAAACAAATTATTTAAAATGCTTTTACATTTATTTTTTCAAATGATTATTGGTACCATATCGTTGTCACAATAATTAATGCCAACGCCCAAGAGAAATGATCTGTGCAATATTTCTGTGATGAGAAAGACAAAAAAATCATTACTTAAAAAAAAAATATATATATTAGGGATGCACCGAAATAGCATTATCGGTTTCGGCCGAACGTAAGAAAGCGCCGAAAATAAAAGCCGAAATTGTCGCCGCGCCTCTCCCATCCTTCCATCTCGTTCTCGTTTTTGCGTTTTGAAATTTTACAGGAAAGCGTCCCAACCCACAGCGGTGTAAGAGCAAGCGCAGCCTCACAAGAAGTAGCAACCTATCTAGCTGAACTACCCATTGGCAGAAGTGACAATCCACTTGACTACTGGCGCGGGAACAAAGATCGCTTTCCTTTGCTTGCATGGACTGCGCGCAAGTACTTATCTGCCCCAAGCACCAGCACAGACAGTGAGAGATTATTCAGTGCAGCATCTCATGTTCTTGATGAGAACAGAAATCGTCTCTCCAGCCAGAAAGCTGAACAACTTTTGTTCATAAAGAGAAATCTGCCACTTTTGCTAAAATAAAAGCAGCCTAATTTGATGTTGTTTACAGTTAAAGGTTTGATTTATTTATTCTGTTATTGCAATGTTGTTTTGCACAGTAATTTAAAATTGAAGTAAAACGTTTAATGCAGGTAATATTTTGCACAATTCGTAAAGGCACTAAAAGCTAGCACAGACTGAGTGATTTTATTCAGTGCAGTATGTTCTTCATGAGAAGAGGAACTGTGTCTTCAGCCAGAAAACTGAAAAACTTTTGTTCATAAAGATAAACCTGCTTCTTTTGCTTAAATTAAAAGCAGACCAATTTAGTGTGTATAGTTATGTTGTTTACAGTAAGAGGTTGGATTTATTTATTTTTCTTCTGTTTGTGCACTGTTGTTTGGTACAGTAATTTAAAATTAAAAGTAAAAAAGCAGCTAGCATTTTTTTTTGCACAATTTTGTTACAGAAAGAAATTTTATTTAGTTGTGTTATTGTTAAACAGCCTTATTACTGTTATTTATTATCAATAAAAGTTTGATTGCTTAATTAATTTGTAGTTTTTTTTTAATACAAACAAAAAGAAAATATTTTAAACATGTTTTTTAATGAAGCCATTTTCGGTTTCGGTATCGGTTTTCGGCCAAGTGCATCCAAAAATTTCGGTTTCGTTTTCGGCCCAGAATTTTCATTTCGGTGCATCCCTAATAAATATGTGTAGTTGAATTGCCACGTGTAGCTCCGCCCACTGTCGATTGCGTCATTGCACAACGCGGTCTGCTTCACTTGTTCAGAGAAATGCAGACAGCGTGCATTTCATTTAAATTTGTGATTCCGATGCAAAAAAGGATAAAAAGAAAAAGTAAGAATTTGATTAAATAAAACACTTGAGTTTAAAATTGTTGTCATGAAGGAGAAAGTATTAAGCTGTATTATTTCCATAAAGTAATCAAGGAGCTGGGCAGTTGCATCTGGTGAGATCTGTGTAAAACAGCCTTTCTGTGGTGCAGGAGGATTTATGCTAACTGATATCACTCATTTCTTGGTGAGTAAGCTTATGGGTTATTTTATATGCTTTTTGGAGTTAATATTATTTACTTTTTTTTTGAGAGTTAAGTGAATTTAAAACATGCCATGGCTATATGTTAAAGTGAGTAAGTGTAAAGAAAAAAAGAGTAAAGAGGTAAAAATAAGTTTATTTATTGGTTAAATTAAGGATGTATTGTTTTAAAAGAATTATACGAAGTTGTTTAGGTAATAAGTGCAATGTTTGTAACCTAGCCTGCATGAGGCCTATGCTAATCATGTGGTCTTGAGTGTTTTTAGCTATAAGCTAATTAGGTACACTTGCAGCAGTTAAAAAGGTTTTTTTTTTTTTTTTTACATTAATGCTATGCTCTGTGTGGAGATTGTAAATGGAATGCTAGAAATGTGTTGATATTATTGTGCTTTACTCAGTTGGAAATGTTCAAATTGAAATGTTGGAAGTGGTTAAATGGGAATTATTTCTGATTAATTGTTTTTTGCCTTGCTTTTACAAGGTTGGTTTTTTTTTTTCCCCTTTACTTTCTACTTTGAGTCTTTTGCCTGAGTTCTTGGGAGTTGGACAAGAGATCCTGGATTTCATAAAATGTGTTGTTTCTGCCATCTGCAAAGAGCACAACGTTGGCAGGAACTGGCGAGCCAGACCATTTCGGAACTGGGAAAATTGTTGTTAATCACAGGACCATTTTGTATGTTTTCTGTGGACATTGTTACAGAAGACAGGATTTGTTTTGTCTTTGAAGAATTGCATTCCATACACCTCTTCATTCATTTTATGGACATTTAACCGAAGGGTTTTGATATTGTATTGTCTTTTGTTTCTTTATTTGTATTGAATTGTATTATTTTATTTAGTATTTTTGTTTTAAGGGATCGATTTAAATATATTTCTTTATACAGAGTATACACAGGTATTTACAGTTAAAGCAAACGAGGTAAATCAAAAGGTTGAGCTCAACACACACACACACACACAGAGGGCCATATATAAAAAGAAAACCATACACATTTCCTAAAGAAAAACATTTTAAAGTCAATTAAATTAGAGATCATTTTATTTAATCATTTCTCAAATCAAAACAAAAAAATAGTATTTTGTGAATTATGTTGTAACTTTCATTTGTTTGTGTAAATATTGCCGAATGCAAATAAGAAATCCCTTTTATTTTTGCTAACTACAACTTGGTATTGGTAATTATTTCCCTTGTCTCATTGCAACACTGGCTCATGAGCGAATGTGGTCTTCTGATATGGTCCATAATGCAGAATTCTTCGCTTAGTGTCTAATACCAAACGTTTGATAATACACAGTAGTGCGGAACCTGTTACACGTCATTCAGTGCGTATATGTAACTATCTTAGGTTTCATTCCATATATGCAGTTTATATATATATATATATATATATATATATATATATATATATATGCTTCCGTGAAATATCGACATTTCGCCATTCATTATGGCGTTGATAATCACCGATATTTTGTAAGGACATTGAGGGGATTTCGCTTTACTTAATTTTATAACGTTTTGAGAAAATTCATTAGTTTGTTCAGCTTCCCTGAAATTATCTCTAAAACAATGTAATGACCTCTCCTGAGGATATAAAGCCTCATTGTGTTTGAATGAATCAATCTACCACAGCAGATAATAAACTATGCTATGTCGTAACCGAAGCAAACACCACGATTATGCCTCGTTTCGTTCGGTGTTGATAGGCAACGGACCACGCGCCTAATCGGCGGGAACGTGGTTCACTTTGCCGCGGTGTATTATAAACCTGTGAATTGTTTCACTGCTTATGCTCATGTAATAAAAGCGAGGGAAATGTGGAAGTGATGTGTGGCCACTGAATGAGAACTAAATCAAAGATTTTTTACTTATTCATTTATTTATTCTATACAAGGGCACTAACTACACAGACCAAACTGTTGCCCTCTTGTAAAAAAACTGTTACCCTCTTATAAAAATTCTAAATATAAACAAACAAAATACAGCTTTTTTTCTGTCAAATTCAGCGGACGTAGACTCATCGCTGTGCTTGTTGTAACTAAAAAAACGCTGCAACTGCTTCAGGGGAGGTGTGTATGTTTGTGTGCGTGCGCTGCAGCCTGTAAATTAATACGCACAGCAGAGGGACAGAGACATGAGGGACATCTAATACCCTATTGTGTAGTGTCCCTTTTTCAGCGGATTTTTCTGCTACCGCAGATCAGTTTATCAACTTGTAATATATTAATTTTAGGAATATATTAACTTGTGCAGACAATTAGTTGAGGGGGCGCTGCCCCTCTTGCCCCTGAAGGGGCAGTGGTAGCTCAGAGGGCTAAGGCACTGGGTTACCGATCGGTTCGATCCTCAGCTCCACCAGGTTGCCACTGTTGGGCCCTAGAGCAAGGCCCTTAACCCTAACTGCTCCAGGGGCGCTGGATCATGGCTGAACCTGCGCTCTGACCCCAGTTGCGCTGGGATATGCCAAGAAGGAATTTCACTGTGCTGTAATGTATATGTGACAAATAAAGGATTAGCTAACTGAATAGAGCCAGCACACACACACACATATATATATATATACATATAGCATGCATCTTTATACATTTGGAATCTGCATCTACATTTTCGGTATGTTTAGAATTAGGTTCAGATGATGATAGGTTCAGATAGGTTATGATCAATGGTGTTGGGGTACTTATGTAGTGATAATTAGTTTCTGCCAAATCACTAAAACTAACAATAGACTATGAGAGGTGGTTGGAAGGTGTTACTCTGAATATAAACAAACAAAATATAGCTTTTTTTTCTCAGAGGTAAACGGAAAAGTGAAGCTGTTCAGCTGTTTAGTGTCACTATGTCATAAACAGTGAAACAACGTGGACTCATCGCTGTGCTTGTTGTAACTAAAAAACGCTGCAACTGCTTCAAAGTCTTTCCACTCCGTGACCGCTGAAATCCGACAGGACACTACATTAGGCTACGTCTTGACTCATTTGCATACCGACGGTGATTAGATGTTGACCGAGGGCTCAGGGGAGGTGTGTGTGTGTGCGCGCGCGCGCCTACTTCTTGTACTTTTATAAACATTCTAAATATAAACAAACAAAATACAGCTTTTTTTCTCGGAGGTAAACGGAAAAGTGAAGTTGTTCAGTTGTTCAGTGTCACTATGCAGATGTTACACTCAGTGTAGTTACCAAAATCTTTGATTTAGTTCTCATTGCCACACATCAGTTCCACATTCCCCTCGCTTTTATTACATGAGCATAAGCAGTGAAACATTCCGCAGGTTTATAATACACCGCGGCAAAGTGAACCACGTTCCCGCTGATTAATATCGCGACTAAATCGCTGCTCCTGCACCAACCGAGATGTTCAGAAGCTTCAAATAGAATGAACAAACTAATAAATTTTCTCCATACAATATAAAATTAAGTAGAGCTTTCCTTTTTGTTATAGTACGAAGCCCCTAGATGGACAAAGGAGAAAAAAAGTCATGCCAAAAACTTTGGGTTTTAATGCAAAACATGACTTGTTTTTTTTTCTGCCATTTTTTCACTTTTCCTTTGTCCCCTTAGAGACTCGGTAGTAGGTTTTCTTAGTTGAATATGAAAAAAAGATACCGCTGATTATCAACGCAGGAATGAATGGCGAATTGTCCAAGTGCAAGTTGAAAGCGCCATCTAGCGATCATTGTGTGGCAGCAGCAGCTTCCCATTCAAAACAATAGGCGGTCAAATGACCGCTAAACCGCATTATAAGTAGGTGACACTGGCGCGGCACTTCTAGTGTTAAGTAGGTGTTGTTAGTTTGTCTCTTTGTCTCTCAGTAGTCTTGTCTGTGTAATACTTTAGTATGTTTAGTTGGTGTCTATATGTCTCCTTGTCTCTGTGTCTCCTAGTGTAAGCTTCGCCTTTAGCATGGTTAGCCCCTAGTGGGATTAGCCTCTAGGAAAATTAACCTCTTGTGTGTTTAACCTCATGACTAGCCTTTTGTGCATTTCCTCTCTTGTTTGTTTACATTTACATTTAGGCATTTGGCAGACGCTCTTATCCAGAGCGACTTACATTTTTATCTCATTATACATCTGAGCAGTTGAGGGTTAAGGGCCTTGCTCAAGGGCCCAACAGTGGCAACTTGGTGGTTGTGGGGTTTGAACCTGGGATCTTCCGAACCGTAGTCCAATGCCTTAACCACTGAGCTACCCCTGGACCCCTGTTTAGTTCTTAGTCTGTTTAATTACTAACAATTGAACTACTTACTTGCTTAGATTGTAGTCTGTTTAGTCTCCTAGTCTGTTTCATACCTTGTCTGCTGTGTACCTAGTCTGTTCATCCCTTGGATCTTTGGCTACTAGTCTGTTTAGCTACCATCCAGCTTAGCAGCTAGTGTGTGTAACAGCTAGTAGGCCTAGCCAAGTCTGTCTATTTTGTTTAGTCCCTTGTTTGTTTAATCCCTAGTATGTTTTGATACCAGTCTGTTTAGTATCGTTATGGCCCGTAGTATTTTCGAGCATTTCACACGTATTTTGGTGCCTATGTTTTTCAGGTCCTAGGATTGGACATCGCACTCGTCAATCATGGTTTCCAGTGGAACCGCGATTCCCGTGGGAACCAACGAGGCTGCCCCAGCCGAGTATAAGAACCTGGAAGTGACGCAGCCAGCGGCGCGGCTTTTCATTTCACTCATAGATATTGTTGTTATGGTGATGCTAAACTTCTGGTATTTTAAATGTTGTCGTAGTGAGTTGTCAATGGTGTGTTTTATACACTAAGCTGTCTTTACGTGTATTGTTTTGTCCTGACTGCGCCCAGCATGAGTTCTTGGCATTTCTCCATTCGCGGTGTCGAGTCCAGGTTAGTATGCTCTAGGGTGTACATAAACAGCAAGTAGAGTTAGACTTTGTTTAGATACACTAGATAGGAGTGAGAGCTGCTTGTTGTACTTATGTTTGGCTAGTTAGTGTAGTTAGCAGGCATTCCACGCCCTTATTTTGTTTTCATTTTGTTTATTAGTTTGGATTGACTGCCGCACATAAGTTAGAAGGTGTTTTGTTTTCTTTCTTTCTTTGCTTTAAGCTCTGCTCGTGGCTCCCACCGTTAAATGCGTATTTAATATTTTGTATATATTTTCTGTAAATATTATTTCTTTCACTACTTGTGCTATTGGTTTCCACTGTGTGTTTTAGGTGCTTAAAATTACTAAAGTTTGCTAAAACTCAGCGCTACTCTTGAGTCAGTCTCATTCTTGTACATGAGTGACTTTTCAAATAGTAATCAGTGACGGTCTTCAATATATTATCCTTCCTTTTTTACTTTATTTTTTTTTATGTCGCCTTCCTATCTCCCTTAGACAAGAGCAAAGTAACAACTAAATAGGAAACCATAACATAATTACGGGCTCGTCCTAAAAAGTTCACTCTTTACTCTGTATTAACGTAAAGGAGGCATTCTTTGAAATTGAACTTGAAATTAAGTGGCTTGTGTGTATTTTGGGTGCTTAGATGTACCTTAAAAAGCATCAATGTGAATTAAAATATTAAGCTTAAACATAGCATTTAACCTGCAAAGTTTTATTGACAGTTCCTCATGGGAGATAATTGAGAAATGCAGAAAAGATGAGCTTGCTTATAAGATTGCTTATAATAGATAATAGATATAGATAAGATTGCTTATAATAGCTACCCACTATCAGCTTCCTGTTACAAAGCATTCTTTAAAGAAGCAAATTAAAGCTGAAGTGATAGATCACCTATGCGAATTGGGAGTTTTAACATTAGCTAATGCGGATAGAGAGACTGATTCTCATGGCGAGAGGCAGGATGTGCTTGGGGCAGGTAAAGAGGAGGTAGAGACGGCTGAATCTGACACTAATGTGGACGTCGGACCTGTTTTGCCACCCTTTGAGCCCCCCCCCCTTTTTTTTAACTGGGAGTACCCTTTGGTACTCCCAGTTCAAGGGAGGAGTTACATACAAAGGTGAGACTGGCACAGCTCCGTCTGGAGGCACAGTGCCTTAAAGTCCACAAGCTCGAAATTCAGGCCGATAAGGAAGTGAGGCTGTGTAAATTGGATATCGAAGCAGCTATGAGCGCTGAAATTCCTCCTGCGCAGCCAAGCCTCTCATCTGTGAGTAATAATTCGACTCATTCTGGCTTCACCACATTGTGGGAAAACACATTGCTTTGGTACCCAATTTTAGAGAATTAGAAGTGGACAGCTATTTTAATGCTTTTGAGCGAATAGCAACTTCTTTGGGTTGGCCTAAAGATGTGTGGTCCTTGCTACTGCAATGCAAGTTAGTCGGCAAAGCTTTAGAAGTCTACTCTACTTTGTCGTTGAAAGATGGCCTAAAATATGATGTGGTTAAGTCGGCCATACTCAGGACATATGAGTTAGTTTCCAGAGGCCTACAGGCAACGGTTTCGGAATCGTAAGAAAAACACCACTCAAACCTTCATAGAATTTGCACGGGAGAAGTCAATTCTTTTTGACAAATGGTGCACCTTTAGTAAGGCCGACGACTTCACTTCACTTAGAGAGCTAATGCTACTTGAGGATTTCAAGCAATGTATTCTGGAGAGAATGGTAAGATATCTAAATGAACAAAAAGTGACAACGTTATTGCAAGCCGCAGTCTTGGCAGATGAGTTGGTGCTTACACATAAAATGTTTTTCAGACAGTAGGAGTTGAAATGAGTTAAATTCCCAGGTCTGTAGCGAATGTTCAGCCACCCAAACAAAATGGTGAGCAGTCTAAAGAGACCAGAGAATGTTTTTATTGCCATAAGAAAGGACATGTGATAGCTAACTGTCCAACTCTGAAGCGTAAACAGCAGTCTCAAAGAAAGGAGGTTGCATTGGTTAACTCTGCTAACTTATGTTTGTTGCCTGAACAGGGAAAGGAATTGCCAGACTCCACTTACTTGCCTTTCTTATTTAAAGGGTTTGTTTCTTTGACTGGTAAGAACGATGACCAGATGCTATAAAGCCTCTCACTACTGGCGAAGGGAAAGGATGTAGTTTTTCCAGTAAGTATTACTTGTAATCAGGGGTTAACAGTGGAGAAAGAGTATGGTGTTTTGGATAGTTTCTTGAAGGTTGATGGAATCCCGTTGTCTGCAAACTTGGCAAATCTTTTACACTACCTTAAGGCTGATGAAAGGCAAGACATAGTTGATCTTCTTAGCAAGTTTCCTTCTATCTTAGGTGATAACAATAGTTCCCACAATAACAAACGTACTACAGCATGATATTGTAGCGCAGCCACATAAAGGGCAAATTCATAGGGTGTGAGTAAGTCGGCTAAAAAGTAAAGAAAGCTGCAGCACTTTATTAATTGTGCCCGAATGGTTTAATGGTGCCTATGTATGCATTTAAGGTGTATTGGTTCCGCTCCCGCCCTCGCGAGACTGCATAGCTGGCCGGCACGGGAGGATGGTGACGCACGTGGTCACATGACCCAGAAATTAAAGCCGGCCCGGCAAAACACTCAGGGGGAAGTCGGGAGTTTCAGCGCGCTGTTTACATGGTTTTCACGGAGTTTAAGGAGAGGCAAACGAGGGCTGTTTCCTGCGGGATTTCCTTGCTTTCAGGATTAACTCCGACTGGTCTGCTTCGCTACGGTTCTCTTACTCCGACATCAGCCTCCTGGGATTATTTCATCAGTTCCAGTGAGACCGATCCACCTCCTTCATACATATAATAACCTGGACTTTGGACACTAAACAGATTTACTCACACTTCGTTTTCGCGTGTATTTATTTTGTAGATATTTTTGTTTTTTTTTTTGTTTTCTTGGTTGGTGCACCCTTTTGTTGGATACTTTGTATAATACACTTTTGGTTTGGTTAACTTGGTCTTGTTTGTCTCATTCTTGTTCACAGGTTTTTTTACACACGGACACGGAGATAAAGACCTCGCAGTTTTGTAAGTTTAGTTAAATATATTTTAGCTGAGCGTTACAATATCTCAAACAACTCTCAGCCCATTAAACAGCACCTATATAGACTAAATGCAGTTAAAAAATAGGAAACTGTAACAAGTATGTTAAGTCCCTTGTATGTTGAGTCCCCTGTCTGTTTTGGTATTTGACTTTGTTTAAAACATGCTCCAGCATAAAGCCAACTTCCTTTGTTCATTTTTTTAAATTTTTCTTAATAAAAAAACTTGTTACAAGTTCGAACCTTCTGCATCTATGGCTAACCTCAAGCCCACACCCCAACACCGTAAATCATGACAGTACAGCAACTCCTTTAACCACAATTTTGGTTCTCTCCTCTGAGTATTTTTGTTCATTATGTATTATATAAAACTTTATAACTACTGTATATGTTTCTGCTTAATATTTACTAATCTTCCATGCCTTGATGAGGCCTAGCCCAGGACATCTTTAATGTTCTTGCTTTACAGTCATGACATCCTCTTGGACAGTATGTCACTTATGATTCCTAAAGAATATAGTATGAATTGTGTACAGTAATGAAAAGCAAAATGGCTGCAATTTACATAGAAATGCATGATGTAATGTGGGAAAGTGTTTCTCATCTGAAATTCACATCATCTAGGGAAAACTGTCTAATATAGTATTATTTCAGTTGAATTTGCTACCAAATCTAGACGAATGCAAATTCATTGATCTCTGCAGAGCTTGGTAGGTAAGTTGGTAATAGTTCCTTACAGACTGTTTTGGACTCGGTGAATTATATCTTTGTTTGTTTGTTCGTTAGTGTCATTACCATCAAGAAAAAAATAGAAGCATTAAAAAAAAAAATCGGCAGGTGTCTCTTGACTATATTTATTGGTAAGACTTTGGTATCGATTCTTATGCATTATCATCAAGTCATTATTGATTAAAAGTCTGATAGAAATGTTTTAATCTAAAATATCTTTGGTTTTATCATTTATTTTCATAAAATTGCTCGCTATTAGAGCATGTTACTAACACTTTCTTATTGCCTTGTGTCAAAATTTGCTGTAGAGTCATTTTCATTCCATTACAAATTGAAAAATTAACTGAATTGGTATGCTCACAACAACTTTGGAGGATTTCAAAAGATAATTAACAACCATCACTTGCCATAAGTATCATACAAATATATGATTATTATTATTGTAATGAAAATAAATATATAAAATAGTGTGATAATGGTGCCTTAAAGGCTTATTTATTGTACCTGAAGCAGATTTATTGCAGAAGAAACAGGTCCAGTGATCACTGAACACACACACACACACACAGACACACAGAGAAAAGTTCAAGATCAAAATATTTGTGGCGATATCATTAACATCTGACAATCTAATCTGTTTATTCTCTCTCTCTCCCCCCCTCTCTCTTTATCTCTCCCACCTGAGGATGTCTTTGTCCTTTAAAGCTGGTTTGTGGCAGTAATCATGGAATGCCAGTGGACATGTGCTGCAAAACACTAGATTTTCATTGCCCTTGCACTTGAAGCATGAGTCATTTTTCTTCTTCAATACCCCCTTCTAGAATGAATGTCAAACACACCAATGATAAACAAACATTAGTTACAAAAAGCTTAGATTTTTCAGCTGTAGTTGATTAATTCCTTCATTCTTTCATTTGCTCCCTTTAGATACTCAGGTTTCCACCGTAAATTTTATTTTCATTTTTGTGAAGCTGCTTTGAGACAATGACCATTGTTAAAAGCACTATATAAATAAAAGTGAATTGAATTGAATGAAATTTAAGTAGAGAATTTTTACCTTTAAGAGCTTTCCAAGGGGTTCACCATTATCATTCTTTATGTCTTGTTTCCAGTGTCCACTGGTTTTGTTCTGGTTGAGGAAGTCCTTGGGGGTGAGCCAGGCATCCTGTGTCATAATGCATTTTCCATGATCCCCTGAAACATATGAGCCAGGTGATTATATCTTAAATTAGGGAAATTATATATATAGTTTTTTTATTTTACAGTGAAATATTCACTGATTGGTTAAAAGGTGTTGATTAATTTTGTAAAACAGCAGCTGCACCATTAGTGTTTTACCTTATTAACTTCAAAAAAAGAAAGAAAAAGAGAACCTGGAGAGGGAGCAAGCGGGAGTAACTATTTAAAGCTGTTGCATACTATTTATAGCATGACACTTAGTGTAGTGACACTTACCTGTGTAGACCATAGTGGTACATTTTTATTTTATTAGGTACATTGATGTAATGTATTGCATTACATCAATTACTTGTAATACTGGAAATGTATCTATCTATCTATCTATCTATCTATCTATCTATCTATCTATCTATCAAAATCAATTCAAATGAATTTTGCAACAATACATCATACAGAAAGCTTCTGAGTTTCACATGCATAAAAAAATAAGCAGGTGCAACAAAGTCCTCAGAAGGACTGTGGCTGGTTCTGTACAGTAGGATGTTCTATCTGCACAAACTGTACCTTAGAATATATTTTAAACAAAGGGTTGTCACACCATTTATTTTATACCTCGGATTGCGAGTAAGGCGAGTGTTCTGCAAGATGATCAAAGATTTTTAATGAATTTTGACTAGGAAAATGAACAAGTCTTGGTTTACGAGTACCGAGTATCATGTATCACGTATGCGCTTCGAGTGTTGACACCGAGCATCACATGATCACAACTGAGTCAACGTTTTTTCTCTCTCTTGTGCTGCAGAATTGTGAGTAATCGGCACCCCTGCTGGGTTTTAGTGCTCATCTCTTACTGGTATAATCAACATTCGTGCACTGTTTACTGCATTTGGCAGACGCTCCTATCCAGAGCGACTTACATTTTATTTATTTATTTATTTTTTTTTTAAGGGCCTTGCTCAAGGGCCCAACAGTGGCAACTTGGTGTTTGTGGGGTTTGAACCTGGGATCTTCCGAATCGTAGTCCAATGCCTTAACCACTGAGCTACCCTATAACACTGTGAAAAAATATGTATGTAAAAAAAACACACACACACACACTCTCACTCACTCACTCACACTCTCTCTCTCTCTCTCTCTCTCTGCTTTACACCGAAACACTGCTCTGTCGTGATTCTTTTCAAAGGTAAAATGCAATTTAATTTGTTTTATTTTTGTTTTACAGCAGTGATTCCGTTGGTGTGTCACTCAATCGACTGTCATTAGAGAGATTTCTTGTTTATTTTTCCGATAAACCAGCGTTTTCATTGTGTGCGCATGTGTGAAAAAGGTGGAGGAAGGGTAATTGCATAAGACGAGAAGGAGAAGGGGGAGCTTCCTTTAGATTCACACACACAAACAACGCCTGAGAGCACAAACACTTATCTGTCAGGATTTCTTTGTACTTTTTTACTTTTAAAGGTAAAGTGCAGGTTAATTTGTTTTATTTTTACTTAATATTTTGTGTTAATTATTTTTATGTATTTCTTTTTTTTTTGGGCTGTGGAACGAATAACTTGAGTTTCCATTATTTCTTATGGGAAAATAAAATTTATGAGTGTTTTGTAAAACGAGCCCGCTTTTGGAACGAATTATGCTAATAATCCAAGGTTCCACTGTGCTTAGAAATGCTATAAAATGATAGGTATAGAAATTACTTTTTCTATCTACAGTTGACTACTACCAAATATTATTAATTATAAGAATATTATTGCAAAATTGATTTACTTCATTAATTTATTTCAAAAAGTGAAACTTGTCATATATAAATTCATTACACACAGTGATATACACTTACCTAAAGGATTATTAGGAACACCTGTTCAATTTCTCATTAATGCAATTATCTAATCAACCAATCACATGGCAGTTGCTTCAATGCATTTAGGGGTGTGACAATTTCAAGACAATCTCCTGAACTCCAAACTGAATGTCAGAATGGGAAAGAAAGGTGATTTAAGAGTGTGCCATGGTTGTTGGTGTCAGACGGGCCAGTCTGAGTATTTCACATATGCCTTGTTGATAGAGGTCAGAGGAGAATGGGCCGACTGATTCAAGCTGATAAAAAAGCAACTTTGACTGAAATAACCACTCGTTACAACCGAGGTATGCAGCAAAGCATTTGTGAAGCCACAACAAGCACAACCTTGAGGCGGATGGGCTACAACAGCAGAAGACCCCATCGGGTATCACTCATCTCCACTACAAATAGGAAAAAGAGGCTACAATTTGCACGAGCTCACCAAAATTGGACAGTTGAAAACTGGTAAATATGTTGCCTGGTCTGATGAGTCTCGATTTCTGTTGAGACATTCAATTGGTAGAGTCAGAATTTGGCGTAAACAGAATGACAACATGGATTCATCATGCCTTGTTACCACTGTGCAGGCTGCTGGTGGTGGTGTAATGGTGCCAATTGGGCATCGTTTAAATGCCACAGGCTACCTGAGCATTGTTTCTGACCATGTCCATCCCTTTATGACCACCATGTACACATCCTCTGATGGCTACTTCCTGCAGGATAGTGCAACATGTCACAAAGCTTGAATCATTTCAAATTGTTTTTTTGAACATGACAATATGTTCACTGTACTAAAATGGCCCCCACAGTCACCAGATCTCAACCCAATAGAGCATCTTTGGGATGTGGTGGAATAAGAACTTTGTGCTCTGGATGTGCATCCCACAAATCTCCATCAACTGCAAGATGCTATTCTATGAATATGGGCCAACATTTCTAAAGAATGCTTTCAGCACCTTGTTGAATCAATGCCACGTAAAATTAAGGCAGTTCTGAAGGCAAAAGGGGGTTAAACACCAAATTAGTATGGTGTTCCTAATAATCCTTTAGGTGAGTGTATTTCAAGTGTTTTTCTTTTTTTTCTTTTAATTTTGATGATTATTTGTTATAGCTAATGAAAACCCAAAATCAGTATTTCAGAAAATTTAAATATTACTTATGAGAAAAAAAAAATTACATAGAAATTTGGACTACTGAAAAGTATGAACATTTATAGCACCCAATACTTGGTCAGGGCTCCCTTTGCATGAATAATGGCAGCATTGTGGCATGTTATGAAAGCCCAGGTTGCTCTGACAGGTCGGCCTTCATCTCTTCTGCTTTGATGGGTCTGGTGTCTCGCATCTTCCTCTTTACAATACCTCATAAATATTCAAAGTAATTTAGGTTGGGTGAGTTTGCTGGCCAATTAAGGAATGTGACAGTTGTAGCACAAGTCCAGGATACGTCTATGCATGGTGACTCTTGAAGCACTGACTCAAGTTGCAGTCCTCCCTTTATGAATCTCACCCAAATTCTTGAATAGGCTTTGTTTCACACCTTTTTCTACCACATTTTTGCCCTTCCAGTCAATTTTCCATTAATGTACTTGGCTGTAGCACTTTGTGAACAGCCAGCTTCTTTAGAAATTTAAAGGCTCAGGAAAATTTTCAGATGTTTTAAGTTATTTAACTAATTAGAGTATGACACCATAAGTCTCCAATATTAACTGTTTCACAATATTCTAATTTTCTGAGATACCGAATTTTAGGTTTTCATTAGCTATAAGCCATCAAAATTAAAATAAATAAACACTTGAAACATATCAGTTTGTGTGTAATTAATCTGTTTCACATTTTGCATTGAATCACTAAAAGAAATAAACTTTTTGATATCTAATTTATGGCAGTGCACCTGCATATTTTCAGACTTTTAATTATTTTGGCAAATAATTATTTCTGACAGACAAGCTTGTCTAAAAAAAATGTCAAATTTGAAAGTAAAATGTAAAATTAGAAGCATTAAACGTCCAAGTTAGCATTGTCGCCTTGCATCTCCAGGGTCAGGCTTTGATTCCCGGCCAGGCTCGATTCCTGTCTCTGTGCGCATAGAGTTTGCATGCTCTCCCTGTGCTTGGTGGGTTTCCTCCGGGTACTCTGGTTTTCTCCCACAGTTCAAAGACATGTAGATTAGGTTAGTTGGTGTTCTTAAATTGCCCATAGTGTGTGAATGAGTGTGTGAGTGTGTGTATGTCTGTGTGCCCTGCGATGGATTGGCACCCTGTAAAGGGTGTACCCCGCCTCGTGCCCTAATTCAATTCAATTCAATTCAATTTTTATTTGTATAGCGCTTTTAGCAATTTTCATTGCCGCAAAGCAGCTTTACATAGTCAAAAGAATTATTTAGGTTTGTATGAAATGTGAATTTGTATGAATCAAAAATGGTCAGTTTGTCCCTGGTGAGCAAGCCGAGGGCGACAGTGGCAAGGAAAAACTCCCTGAGATGGTAAGAGGAAGAAACCTTGAGAGGAACCAGACTCAACAGGGAACCCATCCTCATTTGGGTGAAACAAAAAGCAGTAAATGATCTGCATTTATACAGTGTGTAGGGTGGGAGGCAGTTCAGCTATAATAGCTGATGTTAATTGATGTTAATATGGAGTCCAGGTAGTTATTGAAGACCCAGGTAGACTTGTAAGAAGTTCCAGTCATGAACTATCGAACTGTCAAGTCCCCAGAGAAACAGTTGCCAACACCAGTCAAGGCCAGAACCATTTTCTAGGTAGAGAGAATCATTCCCAGACACCAGACGCATCCCAGAGAGACACACGGGGCATCCATGTGACGAGATCTTCAGCCAGAAGCGGGGCACCAGGATGGGTCAGACAGGTCTGGAGGGCAGAGGGAGTCTGGATCACTGGCAGCTCAGGAACGACATGTGTAGCTCGACAGAGAGAGAGAGAAAGAGTGAAAGGGGGGGACAGGAGGAGAGAGGAAAAAGAAAGAGGGGGGGAAAGAGAAGAAGAGGAGAGATGGCAGTTAGGTCTGGTCACAGTCACACAATGTATAATGTGAATGTATATTAACTGTAGCGTGCAAGCAGAGACTCCGGCAGGACTAACTATGACAGCATAACTAAAAGGGAGGAGCCAGAAGGAAACACAAACATGAGGGCTTCCTGACATGTAAAGCAAACAATCACCTCACCGTCAGCAAACCTGAGTGATCAATGAGAGTGAGGAAGACAGCATCCAAACATACCAGTTTACCATAATACTCTACGTCCATGAGTCCCCCAGATCTGCTTCTTTACCTATGGCAAATCTATTTATAAAAATGCTCGGCTAAATAAATAGGTTTTTAGCCTGGACTTAAACACTGAGACTGTGTCTGAGTCCCGAACACTATTTGGAAGACTATTCCATAACTTTGGGGCTTTGTAAGAAAAAGCTCTGCCCCCAGCTGTATTTTTCATAATACGCGGTACTGACAAGCAGCCTGCATCCTTTGATCGAAGTAGGCGTGGCGGATCGTAAGACACTAGCAGTTCGCTCAGGTACTGCGGCGCGAGACCATTTAATGCTTTATATGTCAAGAGTAGTATTTTAAAATCAATGCGAAATTTCACAGGGAGCCAATGGAGTGAAGATAAGATAGGGGTGATGTGCTCATATCTTCTGGTTCTGGTGAGGACTCTCGCTGCTGCATTTTGGACTAGCTGAAGCTTATTTATGCATCTAGCTGAACAACCAGACAGTAAGGCATTACAATAGTCCAACCTAGAGGTGATAAAAGCATGAACTAGTTTTTCTGCGTCGTTTAGCGACAATAAATTTCTTATTCTGGCAATATTTCTGAGGTGAAAGAATGCTATCCTGGTAATATTATCTACATGTGCTTCAAATGAAAGGCTGGAATCAATAATCACACCAAGGTCTTTCACTGTTGCATTTGATGGAACAGAAAGGCCATCTAAAGTTACGGTATGATCTAAAATTTTACTCCTAGCTGTATGCGGTCCTATGACTAGAACTTCTGTCTTATCCGGATTTAGCAGAAGGAAGTTAGTTAGCATCCAATTTCTTATGTCCTGCACACATTGCTCAATTTTAGTAAGCTGTTTTTTCTCATCAGGTTTTGCTGAGACATATAACTGTGTATCATCAGCATAACAATGAAAACTAATACCATGCTTACGGATTATGCTGCCCAGAGGAAGCATGTAAAGGGAAAAAAGCAGTGGACCTAAAACTGAACCCTGCGGAACGCCAAACTCTACTAGAGAACATGCAGAATAATCACCATTTAAGTCTACATACTGATAACGATGGGTCAGATAGGATCTGAGCCAGAAGAGGGCTGTACCCTTAATTCCCACTACATTTTCTAATCTGTGAAGAAGAATAGCGTGATCAACAGTGTCAAAAGCTGCACTGAGGTCAAGTAATACAAGCATAGTTACACAACCCTGATCAGAGGCCAATAGAATGTCATTTACTACTTTAACGAGCGCCGTCTCTGTACTGTGATGAGGCCTAAATCCTGACTGATACAGTTCATGTATGCCATTCCTATGTATATATGAGCATAGCTGCTCCGCTACTATCTTTTCCAGGATCTTAGAGATAAAGGGGAGGTTTGATATTGGTCTGTAACTGGACAGCTGACAGGGGTCGAGGTCAGGTTTCTTAATTATTGGTTTGATAACTGCTAATTTAAAAGATTTTGGAACATATCCAATGCTGAGTGAAGAATTAATTATTCTCAACAGGGGTTCTATTATTGCTGGTACTATCTGTTTAAGAAAATGTGTCGGTACAGGATCTAATATACAGGTTGATGAATTTGAAGAAGAGATGAGTGAAATTAGTTCATTCTCTTCAAGGGGAGTAAAGTATTCTAGGTTCTGGTCTGACATGGCTAGATTAACATCTGCATCAATTACATTGTTCGGTTTCAAAACCTCAATTTTATGCCTAATATTTACAATTTTATTATTAAAAAAGTTCATGAAGTCCTCACTATTGCATGATGTTGTTGTGGAAAT